>NW_010203775.1:0-41340 GCF_000695765.1 Mesitornis unicolor | reverse complement strand
GAGAAAGTGGTGCGGGTGGCCCTGCAGGCATCCTTTTCACCAGGACCTCCAACTGAACTTTTTGTCAGGGCTTTCTCTGAGGCAAAAGCTTGTCAGGGAATGTTTCCTTCCCGCCCTGCCACCCTCAAGTCCTAGACCACCCTGGGTCTAAAGCTGGTCTCACACAAGCCACCACTGAGACCAGTGTGGGCAACACACCACGAATACTGTCCATATGATAATCTGGTTCCTGCACACTGGATTGAAATTTAGGGAACTTGGGTGTCTCTGTTGTCCCTGCCACCAGTCTACTGAGAGACACTGGGTTGTCCATCATGCAGTGCCTCATTTTCCCTGCCTTTAAAATGGGAGTAATAATGATGGCTTCATTAGTGATGAACTTTGAGATGTACGAAGAAGGAAGGTAAGAAACTGTTGTGTTTATCACATGGTAATCTGTAGGTGAACTAGTACCATACAAATAAAAAAAAAAAAACCCCTTAGAGAGGTAGTTGGCCATGCTGGGACCATGGTCACAGGGGCAGGTGACCCCAGAGCAGCAAGTGGTGGCAAGTGTTGCCGTGGCACTTGTGGCATCAAACTGCCCATCTCTGCTGCGGCTTGTAGACCTTGCTTGGTCCAGGCATGCTGCACCAGCCGTGCATGGCTGCAGTGCACCCTGTACAGTCACCCACGTCTGGTTCTAACTTGCACGTGCAGGTAGCAGCAGGTCCTGTTGCAGGGTGTCTTCTGTGCAGCACCATGTACCCCTCGTGTTGTATTAGAAATGCCTCAGGGGTGCGGTGGGTGTGTGTCTGTGAGTGTATGTACTGGTTGGTGGTGACCACTTGCAGCTAAAGAAGGGCTGCAGTTTTGATATCGCCATCCCTTGCAAAAGCAGCATCAGGCATCTACCTGGCTTTTCAGTGCCCCCAATGAGCACAGCCATGTGCTCCTCGGTGCCAGAGCCAGCATCACTGTGGTGTGTCACACGTGTACTCTGGTGTGTGCAGGCAGTCTTAGGATTGATCCAGAAGATAAGGAGACTCAGGTTTGGGCTTCACTTCTCTTTTCTGATACTTCCTATATAGTGTTAAGACCTAGCTTGTCCCTCTCCTTTTCCTAATCTTTGTACCAGACTATCGCAGTAGTGTTGAGAGAATAAATATTTCCTACACTGGGAGTTGCTACAGGTAGGTATCTATATGGGACCAGAAATGATGACAGTGACTCCATGCATTTGCAGGGTTGGGGATGGGCTGGCTAGGCATGGAAACTGATACTGCTGTTCTCCACACAGCCTGCGTGGCATTACCTGGTAGACCTGTGTGCTGAGCCTCGAGGCGTGACTCTGGGTGTGGGTTAATTTTTGATTGTTCTATGGTATTTCAGAAGGCCCAAGGGGGCTTGGCCCTCATGGGTGAAGACAGTTCATATTTGCAGTTGAGCTGGGCCACAAGACCTCCACGAAAAGTGATTTCTGCAGCGTAGCTGATGGGAGCTACTTGATTAAACGGTGGGAAGCTCACTGCTTACGAGGCTGAGCTGTGCTGTGTTCTGCAGATGAAGATGAGGATACATTTTGACACTGCTGAAACTGAAATCATCACATTTTTGCGTGTTTAAGCTCAGGTAACCCAGCCTAAGCAATTGCACTGTCTGTCATTCGTCCCCTTCCTCACCACAATGTTTAACCTACCTGACAATGCCAACCATACTTGACACAAGGACAGAGTCCACCAAACTGTTCTGCATCTGCAAAATATGTCAAAATTAATGATCAGGTAAAGAAGAGAGATTCACATTAGCGTCAGCGATGGAGTCCTCTGCCTGTCTTCTCTGCTGGCCAGCCAACACCTCCATGCCCAGAGGCCCACCAGCACATGGCTTGGAGCCAATGACAGCACGTAAGCTGTGGGTCCTTCTGGGGCAACAGGAGGTGATGGAGAAGATATTGCTCACTGCAGTTATTGCAGTGGTGACTGGGGGAAGGCAAAGGAATCAGGACACAAAGCCATCAGAAACCAGGTTTCACAAACCCTACTAATCCCAAGACTTGCTTTGTCTTCCCTTTTCTAGGTGAATCCTGCATCTCCTCTTTGGCCTAGCCATGAGATTTGTTTGAAAGAGACAACATAAAGCTGCAAATCATTTTCTACCTGGAAAGGTACAGCTGGGAGGAAGGGGATGGGAGGGAGGGGAAGGGTCTGAGCTGGGCTCCTCTTGGCCCTGGTGTGGGGTGCCTGTATGCGGGACACACCTGCACATACCAGGGACAGTTTGGGGTGCTCAGAGATCCAGGTGTATGTGTGCCTGGGTAGGAGCATCGCCGCCTTGGCCATGCTGTGCTGGCACGGGGCATGGGCAGAGGAAGTGCTGCTTGTTTCTTGGGGGTGCGGTGTCCATGGGGTGGGGGGAGCTGGCCTGCCTCTTTACAGCCAGCGGGCACGCTGTGCTGTTTCGCAGCGGTGTGTGTTTGGTGAGAAGCTTTGGCTGTCTTAAGCACCTTTCGAATACATTGGGCACAGCTCATTGAATCCTTTAACAATCCAGCTCCTGTCTCCTCTCCTTCTTCCCCACAGCCAGCGCCTTTTTTCAAGAAACAGCACCAACGCCTGTGCCCCACGCTCCTGTGGGCTCTGTCCCTATCCCTCCCACGCAGGGGCTGTCCTCCCTCACTGCCCTATTTCACAGAGCCCCCTCTGAAAAGAGGATTTTGTTGCTGGTGGAAGGTTCTTTGCTGGTGAGGATTTTCTAGAACTCAGCAATTCCCAGGCCCTATCCCTGCACGAAGAAAGCTAGTTAATGGGCCATTAACCAGGGGAAGGGGAACTCTCCAGTGGCTGCAAGCAACAATAACAAAAAAACAACCCAAAACCAACAAAGCATACCCAAGAAAAATGCACCAAACATTAGGAGGAGTTTCGGGGAGAGGAGAAGGAAAAAAAAAGCAAATCCAGAGAGAAGTGATTGTAAAACCTTGGTTAAAAACCAAAGCCTTGGTTAAGTAATTGCCTTCTCTGGTGAAGAGGAAAAGGTTTTTAACCTTGACTCACCCAACCCCAACAGCTCCTCTTTCCCCGTCCTCTCCAGCCCTGTCCCAGAACGCTCACTCCTGGATGGGGGATACAGCAGGAGGACAGTGAGGGATGGTGCCTTGGGACCCCAGCAACTGTGCCCAGGGTAGCAGCCCAGCTCTGGGAAAGGTAAGAGGGTATGTAAGAAAGTGAAGGAAGAAGGGGATACAGGCTCAGGAAAGTGGGTAGTCAAGGAGAAGGTCCTCTTTGGGGAATGCACGGGTATGTTAGGGCTTGGGGGCGTGAAGGTGGAGAGCTGGGGTGCTGAGTGTGTGCAGACAGCAGCTATCCAGGGAGGTAATGAAGTGCAGGGGTTTGAAAATGAAGCAATGCAGGAGCAGACATGGTACTTGCAGTAGCCACAATGTCCCTGAGCTAGCTAGTGTCAATGGCTTGTAAATCTTTAATGGCCCGCCCATTTAGCTGAGCTGTGCACCCAATATAATAAAGCTCTTTGGGCAGGGAATGAGCACCCACTTGGGAATTAGACCTGTGTTGCTGTGCTGAGGCACTTGTCTGACTGGTGGGTCCTGAGGAGAAGCTCTTTTGCAATGCACTGCAGAGTGCCTTGCACAGGAGAGACCCACGGTGTCTGCAGCCTCCCAGCACTGCTGCCAACACAAACAATGCAAATCATCCTTTCCAGAACTGCAGCCACAGTTTCACTGTTCTCATTGCAAATTCACTTGCTTTGCTCTCCAGCTAAATACTTTGCACCTGGAAACATGCACTTGAATGCCATTTTGGTGGTGCTGCTGGTTGGAAATCAATATTAATTTACTTGTGCGTGTAAATACAGAAACGTATTTATAAGTTTCAGATCAGTTGCAAACACATGCAAATTCTGTACATAAATT
The DNA here is from genome assembly GCF_000695765.1 of Mesitornis unicolor. Taxonomy (NCBI): domain Eukaryota; kingdom Metazoa; phylum Chordata; class Aves; order Mesitornithiformes; family Mesitornithidae; genus Mesitornis; species Mesitornis unicolor. The sequence continues at coordinate 37,427 of NW_010203775.1, read as the reverse complement.
CTCACTCATTTATGTAATCTGTTCAGTAATATCATTAAGGAGAGCACAGCTACTGCCTGAGTTATATTTGCAATGCGCTGAGATCAGCTGTGACTATTCACTTATCACACTTCCTTGCCCATGCAGCTCCCAGCAGTGGGTGATGCTCTGACTCCAGGTATCTTCTGTTCTTTTCCTGTATTGCTTTTTATTTTTACCTCCTGTTTTTTTCTTTTTACCTTTTGAGCACAAGTAGGCTCAGTGCAGGATTTTTGGCAATCTATGGTTTGTGGCTTAGGGAGGGTTATTGTGGTTTCTTTTGGACTAAACACCTGCTGCAAAGTCACCTGTGATTGCGAATGCATTGGACTTGACTGCACAGTTGGTCTCCTCCAGTGTCCCTCCAGCTAAAGATCACAAGAAGAGTAGGAATTATTTACAGTTCTACAAAAAAGAAACATGGTCAAGCAAGACGTCATTAAAATGCACTCTTAACAAGACGTGGTGTGTGTATTTCTCAGAGTTGTCATTTGAGAACTGCCCACTAAATTACTGCTCAGAGAAGTAACTCTGAGTGAAAGGAAAAATCGTCTGGTTAAACATATTGTATGTCAGTGCTGAGAAAATCATTAACATATATATGCTGTAGAGAAGAGAATTCACTAGCTAAAGTCTATCAATAAAGATATACCACATTTTTATGATGCTGGAATTAGAGAGACCTGATAGAAAAATACCACACTCATTTTATTAAAAAATATGGGCTTGTCAAAGCTGTTTCCTTTCCAGGATAAATGAAACTCAGACATATCAATATTACTGATTTTAAATTGTCATTTTTAAGCTCAATGCTTTATTATTTGTAATTATTTAGTAATTCCAGCAGATGTGAATTGGTCAAACTCCTGATTTCTTGGTAAGCCATTTTGACTACTGGAAATATTACAAAAGCAGTCCTGAAAAAGGGCACAGAATTTTATAGGCACAACAAAATACTCCTTAGTATTGCCACTTTTCAAATAAATATGTTTCTGAAGAAAGCTTTCAGTTCAATGAATAGGCTACGTTAAAAGTTATAAAATGAAGCACACAGGAATGAAGATTCTTCCTTGTGTGTACCTAAGGTGGAAGAAAGTGTCTACTGTTTGCATTATTTGATAGGTTGGATATGGTTATAGCAGCTCATGGTGTTAAGTGTTTTACCCCAGGGCAGAACTAAGGCTAAATACTCACTTTGAGCATTTTTATTTCCTGTTGCACAGGAGTCTGCGCTGCATGAACATGATTTTTTGCATTTGATTTCCTACACTGTTTTATAAAGGGAAAAAATGAAACAAAGACAGGAACAAATAAAACTCAAGAGAAAGTGTGTTCTAATTGCAAAGAAGGGAACTAGTAGCTCCATCCAGCCTAGATTAGGTCCAGATACTCAAGCACATATACATATTAAAATATTCTGGGTGATTACCTAGCACCAGGAGAGCTACCAACCCACTCTGCTTACAGAAAGCTGGAGTTCTCTCTGCTTACTACGGTAGCTTCAAGATTGCATTTGTGATAATCTATCTCCATATAGGACATATTGGTATTAAAATAATTGTCTTGCAGATATGTTTTATCGCACAGTGGATACATGAGATCTTTGTTGCATACATGCTGGCTCAGTTTTTCTGAGCTGAGGACATGAATTGTCCTCCAAATTGCCATTAGTTTTGATGAGAACTGGGTGGCTGTTTGAGTCAGGTGTCTCAGCCAATAGAAGAAGCTCTCACTGGAAAGCGTTGCTGCAGGAGCACACACACACCACAGGCACGTTTTGCATGCTGTCCCATGGCTCTGGTCTGGAGCCAGAGGAAAACCAGTCCTGGGCAGGCTGGTGGAGGGGTGCAGGGCAATCTTTATTTACCCGCAGGTCACGTTGGGGCTGCAGAGCTCCTGCAGGTAGAAGGGATGTGCGTTGGTTACACTCCGTACACACGCACTTGTTCGTGGGTAATCTGATGGTGCACAGTTGCCGTGGCTTGTGCAACTGAATGGCTGCACACAGGGGGCTGGGTATTAATTACACGCTTGAGAGACGTGTGTCTGTGTGCGTAGCTGTGGTCCTGGGGAAGACCCTGAGTTTGTCGCCTACTCCTTGCGTTTGTGCAGCTGAGGCATGGGGTGTAGAGCTATGACCCCGCTACCTGCGACCTCGATGGCTTTCACAGACCTCGCCAGGCAGCTTCTGTGTGGGGTGGTGCGACCGTGTGTACAGGTAGGGTAGGTTTGCAGCCCACTGGGTGGGTTTTATAGACTCTGCGTGTGCCTTCCTGAGCACAGCTCTGAGACTACAGCTCGCCGCTGAACTCCGGTGGTAACAAACAGCCCCATTAATGCAGTGTCACAGATTTCATTAGGGCGTCAGTCCCAACCAACATGGCCATAAATCAGGGAGATGGTACAAGGGCTTGCAGGCCCTGGTTTCAAGGGCCACATAGCCAGAGACTCATAATGCTCAAGAGGAAATGATCATGAATATTATTTAAAAAATCAGAAATGTATATTAGAAAATCTCTGAGCTTATCAGATGGAGTGAGGTTGGGTAATAGCTGTTATTTATACTGCTTGTGCAGAGTGATAAAGTGGTGCTTTATGACCTGTGGTTTATCACTTAGAATAAGAGTCATGTGACTCCATTAAGGTTCCTTCTGTAGAAATGAAAAAGGGTAAATTAATGTGCTTTTTTTATTGTTAAATATTTGCACTCTCCTAAACCCAGTTTTTATTTTCCCTACTTAAGAAGTAGCATATAAGCACAAATAAGTTTAAGTTTTGATTGATGGAGAGGTGGGGTGAAAACTCCCTTTATGTCAAAGGCTCTCTGATGTGAGCCAGCCTCCCACCCGCTAAGGTCTATCAGCGGGGCTGGGTTCAGAGAGGAGGGAAAGGCAACACAGTCGCCACGGTTACACCCGAAAAGACGCTCCCCTCAGCCTCTTCAACCAATCGTCTGCTGCAGAAACATTCTGTAGTCCTGCTGCCGCCACAGACCTTGTTGTTGCTCTGGGAAGGGAGAGGGACATCTGTGGAGACCAGGGATGGAAGCAACTCTGGGCAGCCTGAGCAATGAGAAGGAAGAGCTTTTGGCTGAGACAAGACACTTGCAGGAGAGCACAGGTTCTGCCTGTGCAGAGAGAAATTGTTTTTCCCAATGATGTCTTGACATGAACCCTAGAAATAGTCTTTACAGATATCCGTATGGGCCCTGCCATGGCAATGACTCCATGGAAAGCCATGGACAATGTGCTAGGACTGTGCAGCCACTGGAACCTGAATGGGAGAGCAAAATCACAGCACAGTTATTCAAGAGGCTGTACCATTGCTGTGGGCATACACCCCACAAGACCTGTGAGCTGTAGCTGAAAGGAAGTCACAGAATCACAGAATGTTAGGAGTTAGAAGGGACCTCAGAATATCATCCAGTCCAACCCCCCTGACAGAGCAGGATCACCCAGACCAGGTCACACAGGAACACGTCCAGGCAAATTTTGAATGTCTCCAGAGAGGGAGACTCCACAACCTCTCTGGGCAGCCTGGTCCAGTGCTCTGTCACCCGCACAGGAAAAAAGGTTTTCCTTATGTTCACATGGAACCTCCTATGCTCCAGCTTGCTCCCATTGCCCCTTGTCCTATCATTTGCTATCACTGAGTAAAAAGTCATTGGGCACACACACTGCTGGTGGGTGATGACCAGGTGCCCTAGGGCATAGGAAAATACAAGGAGACCAGCAAAACACCAAGGAGTTGCTGGGCTGCCACAGGAGTCACACCCAGACTTTCCTTAGGGCTTCTGGTTTAGTCTGAGATGCTCACAGATGGGGTTTCAGGAGGGAAGTGAGACTGAGCTGCTCAGGAGGAAAGCATGATGGCAGGCAGATGCAGCCAAGGGCTTCACTGAGTAACAGTAATGGACAGCTCTGTCAACTCTGGTGATTCCTGTGGTCATAACTCTGCACCACCTACATGGCACTTCAGGGCAACCGAGGGGTCTTTCAAGTGCCCATGAGCTTCCTTTAGCAAGGTCATGAGTGTGGGTCAGCAAAAGAGTGGAAGAAGAGTAAGGTTATTATCAGCACATTTACAGCATCAGCTTTACAAGGAGATCAGATCACACTACGTATGGGACTCTGCAGTAAAAAGAAGATGCCCCAGAGTGGCAAGAGCCCAATGCTTGGATTCATCGGCATATGACTCAGTTTTCCTGCTTATAAAGTGGGGTTTACCGTGTTATCTGGCAAGGATAATTTAAAAAAGATCTGTGGAGATAAAAAGGACTACAAGTTTGCTAAAATTTTTAATAAAAATTTCTCAAATTTTCTCTTTTAAAAACTGAATCTTTTTTTGCTTTGAAGAACAAAAGTATGCTTGACTTCCCAGAACTGGAGGAAAAAAGTTTCAGTAAGCTAAAAAAAAACCAGGCGGAAATGTGAGAAAAATGTCAGCACATTTCTGTCATCTCCCTTCCCTTAGATTTTGAAAGAGTGAGTTTGAATACTTGGTGCTTGTTTTAAAATCCAAGTCTTTTAAGAGTGCTTGCAGGGAGGGAGCTGCCTGGAAGTGCGAGACAGATGGCGGACCAAGTGTCACACGCACACAGAGTAATCTCTGCCATTCCCAGGAAGTACACCAATTGATTTGGTGGCCTTCAGAAAACCTCTTCATCCCTCCTGCATCCACCTCCATGTTCAGAGATCCTCCCATACTGTGTCCTTGGTTTGTCTGTTTGCAGTGTTTGTGCACTGACAGGACCTACAATCCCCAGTGGCAGTGTGATGCCCACGTCACTGGATGAGCCCACAACCAAGAGGGAGTCCTCCCCTGATCAGATCCCAGGGCCCAATGCCATGTCAGACATTGGCTGGTACTGCAGAAGCCACTGCCACAAAAGGAAGGAAGGGGAAAACAGTGACAGCTTGGGAGAAGAAAACAACAGACAAGCCTGAAATGAAGAGAGGAAGATAACCAGATTTTTTTCTTCAATCTCTCATTGGTTATGTTTCATTTCTAATGGTAAAGCCTTCTGAAGCTGGCGGTCAAGTTTATAGCCTTAAGAACAGTTGTTACAATTCTTCCTTGGAGTGAGTTACAATTTGGGGTCCTGCTGTGTTAGGAGCAGAGTGTCTCAGAGTCACAGAACAGCTCAGGTCAGAAGAGACCCTGGGAAGTATCTGGATTTTCTTCTGCCCAAAGCAGGATCAACCCTCAAATCAGACACAGTAAGAAGCCACTCTTCTCTCCAAGGGAAGGAGCAGTCTAAGCAGGCAGAAGGGGTTTCGAGGGCACACACAAAATCAATGCCATAACAGGCAGGAGATGGCAGTCTTTCTTTCTGGCCAGCAGATGCCAGATCCCCAGAGGACTCTGCATTCAAAATCTCTGCCCTGAAGCCTCATGTCCCCCTAGAGTTGTTCAGTCTGTTTTGTTGTGCATTCTTGCCCAGCGATGAGGGTGGCTTTTCTCTTTAGATAAGGATTTGAGCATGGGTGGTGGCTTTCAAGTGTCCTTGTCTGTAGTCAGAATTCAGTTTGATGTCTAGCTCTCTCAGCATATTGCCTGTGTGTTCCTCATAGTCGTTTCCCATCATGGGTACGTGCTAATTGTCTCTAGGGGAAGTGAGGAGAAGGCTTATTAATCTGTGCACTCAGGAAAGGTTGTAAATCACTGTGTGTTTCCAGCGATAAAATTGGCTAAATAAATTAAAACAAGCACTAATGACCCAAACAGAGCTCTGATGTAGTGGGAGTGGGCTGGGGCATATAGCTGTGTTTGGGTATAAGGCACACCTCAATCATATACTTTCTTTCTTCTGACAGCATCCTTGGATGTCTCCAGCCATAGTCCCTTCACCCCAGACGGTGTGCCCCAGTGTATCACCAGTATTGTACGCTGTTCTCTCCACTCTGCTGTTGTGATGGTCTTAGCTTTTTAGCTCAGTTTTTCTATCTCCTTTGCTTTTCAGGCTAGCAGATGTTGGATTTAATTCATCCTTGTTCTTTGGCTCTTCTCAGCAAACCCAGTGAACTTTGCTTTAGCAGACATGCTAAACAGCATAAGCCAACAGAGATGTATATCCATTAACAACAGCACAGCTGTCCTTTTACATATTAGTGTAAAAAGTCCATTCAGGAAGATTTCACAAAGTAAATAAAAAGGCAGGTTTGCAAACAGCCTGTCTGGTGATGAACAGCTAGGGTGGAAAGTCATCCCATAGTTCTGTTTTCCAACAACCTCTTTCATCTGGGAGGCCTGCAAAATCCTTCACCGACTATTCATCAAGTGCCACTGAAATGTCTGCTCTAGGTCTCTAGAGAAGAGGTTGGTATCAGACAGTTCTATGTTTTCTATGCAGTAAGTGTCCCTACAAGAAACCTTCTGAGAATATCCTCCAATGTTTTCTGGGATGATTAAATACTACTCTGTTTTGCCTCACCATCCAGCCTCAGCCTCTTAAGCAGAAATTACTCATTATATACCTACCAATATAGGAGCTGCTTCTCAAGCCAGCAGCACTCTGCTGCTCCTTAGCATAGCTCAGCAGCTTATGGATGTACCTCACTGCCTTCATTGGACACCATGTCTCTAAGAAGAGATGATAAGGACAGGAATTTCCTGCACTGAATCTGTGTGTCCCTCAGTCCCTGCAAGCTCACCAAGTTTCTGCTTTTTTCCCGTAAGATGTGGGTCTCTGGGTTTTCCCTTGCCAGCAGAGGCTGAAGGAATGCTTCTGCTGCAGATGGCAAATGTCAACAGCAGAACTGAGTATAGATGAGGAAGGTGAGGTGCTGCCATGAGAAGTCAGGGTTGTAAGCAGAGGCTTCTGCTCCACAGTGCACTCCCCAAGCTCCAGGGTTGACTGTTCCCAGGATCCCAGTTCAGGCAAAATCCTTCTCATTTCCTCCTGGGGGATTTGGTGCTTCTACACTTCACAGACAAGGAGTCAGGACACTGGATCCAAGGGTGGCAGTGCCTGTGCTCCCTTGTCTGCCTGGCCAGAACCACAAATTTCTCCAGGAGCCGAGTCCAGCAGCATAATTAGGCATCAATTCAAACTGCCTGCGAGGAGCTCACTAAACCATGGGTGCCTCTGTTTGCTACACAGGAGGAGAAGGAGAGCACCAGCTGTCTACCACCCTCATGCTGGACTTGGGCAGCACCTCAAAAATAACGTAATTTGTCTTCTATCAGTTGCCTGAGTCCTGTGGGCCCAAACTCCCTGGTTTGTATTTATGTCTTATAAACATAAGGACTGCTAAGAAAAGTGTTTTCAAAGTGGTCGAAACAATCAATTATGTCTTCCTTTCTTTTATGCTTTCTGTGAAAAGCATACAAAGCATACAAATGGATGCCACCAGCCCAACCAAGCTCAGAAGCCTGGAGAGCTTTTATTCCATCTGGTATCACCACTGCACCAGTACAAGCCAGACACCAGCTCAGTCTCCTGAGCCTTATTAGAGCTCTTTTCTGTACTTCCATATAGGAAGTCGGCTTACGATTTGTTCTTGAAAACACAAAACCTTTTGTAAGCAATTGTCCCCTTTGGAGTTTTTTTTCCACATCCTTTACTCAAAATATTTTCTCTTTTCATTCACTGTATTTTTTTTTTATTTTTCATCTCATCGTCATTCTTGCTTCTTTTCCTAATTCCAATAATTTTCAAAATCAGTAGTGCTGAAGGATGATACAGAGAAACAGCAGAGATTATCCCCCTTAAAAAAAAAATCCATTCAGAAAACCAGGAAACAAAATCAACAAGGAGAGCTTTGAGCTTTCTGTTTTGCTCAGAAAATTGTCGATTCCTTTTGCACCAAGTGCTGGGCCTGATTCTTCTCCGGCAGAGTGCAGCCAAGAATTACAAAGCGAGTCAACAGACAGTGGAACTGAGTTCATCTGAAAAGTAGCTAGAAAAAACCTCGGGCTATATTTGAGATGTCCATTTTTAGAAGGAAATTTGCTTAGGCAGAGGAATACCAGCATATTCAGGGTGAGTGACTGTGTGTGTGTGCGTGTGTGTTTTGGATCTCAGCACAAGGAAGGGGTGTCTTGCCACCCCCAGGGGTCGGGAATAGTGCATGCATGGGGAGGACCTATTATATTATTTTTCTTCCACCTTAATGAACTCCTCTCATGTCCACCTCTGATCAGTGGAGTATGACAGAGGGTGATTGAAGGCCAGTCTCCCAGGAAATGAAGTTTGTTCACACAGCCCAAGTATGCTGGCCCTACTGCTGCCTGCCTCTGATTTATAGGACCGAAAATTCCTTCCTCCGGTAACAATAATGCTCTTAAACTCCAGACCCCTCTCCCTCACAGAACCTCCAGACAGGGCAGCCTGAGCCCAGGAGAGATGGGAGGCACCCAGCAAATATATCCATCAACACAACTCGGGTTTCAAAGGAATACAAGACCCCACAGGGTTAGGCTCACAAAGGCAGGGAGCGGAGGAGTCAGGCCACCACCCTGCAGCACCTCCTCCTGGAAAGGGGAGCAACAGGAGTGACTGTGCCCCTAAGAGGGGCAGGAGCCACAGCTTTTTCTGTGAGCCAGATGGAACAGAGAGCCCAGGGTGGTGTTTTCTGGGAAAATTTGGGCCCTCTGGCCAGTGCTTCATTATGGGGCTAGGAACGAATCTGCTTTGAGGTCTCCTCACAGAGGTGTCTTCTGTCAGTGCCTTCTCCGGGATGGGTCTGCTGGCTAGGGAGCAGTCCAAATGCTCTCTTTTGTGTTGTGCTTGATTTTGAGAGGAGATTTCCTGTGAGCTCAGTGTGTTTTGTAGCACGTAAAGGCAGCAGCTGATGCTACGTCTGCTGGTTCGGCAGCACCATGGCTCCCGTGTGGCACCAGGCTCATGCTGAGAAAGGCCATCCTGGGAGAGTGCCACCATCTCCCCACTACATCTCAGGAAACATCCTCTCTAGAGCATGATGGGCCCTGAGGTGCAGCACGCAACAGTGTCCAAGGGCGCAAGGATGCTGGCATGGCGCTGGAGGTTTTGTCCTTACTGCCTGGTCGGGGTTGTTGGTGGCACATACTGTGGCCAGGCATTGAACCATTTCCCAGCCAGGGAACCTGTAGTTAATTTAACAGTATGCATTATCTGGAGGCACATTGTTTCCAGGCCTTGTTTTATTTAGTAACACAGACATGGCCGTACAGCGTGACTATCAGGGCAGCCTCTGGGCTGGCAAGACCCACACACATGCATACTTTTTGGAGTTGGGGCCCCATGTTCAAGCTTGACGTTACTGTTAAGAGTTTCGGATCAAGGGGAAAAAAGAGCTTGAGCCCTTTTGCAACAGGACAGTTGTGGCTGCCAAATTGCAAGGCAAGTCCTGGCAAGAAAAAGGTTTGTTCTGTAACTTCTTTTTTTATCATTTACTTATTAACAGCTCTCTCTGGCTCTCACCTGAAGCTGCTGACCTGTTCCTCCTAGACAGAGCAATTAGCAGGGAAACAATGATCTGCAGAGGGCAAGGAGCAGCCTGTGCTGGGGTGGGGGTGGAGGTGGGGAAGGGCTGCGGGAGGCCGAGGGTCACAGAGGAAAGAGCTATTTATGGCCCCAAGAGGGAGGGATTCAGTAAGAGGCCATCTAGCTTGACTTTACTTTCTCTTGACCTATCCCTTCTGGGAGATATTGGTGGATCTCCCTGCCCCCATGGGCTTGCAACATCCCTAGTGGCTGGGTACAGGGATAGACTGGTAAGGGCAGCAGTGGGCAGAGGAGAATGTGGTGGGCCATACGACAGCTCCATTAAACCTATAAGGTGGTATTTTAAGTGGGTAGGAAGAGTTCTTGCGAATGTCTTGTAGGCTTCTCCACTGCTAGCCCCAGCAACTGCTTCTGGACAGAGACAAAGGAAAGGAAAGCTCTTTGCTCTGCCTGTTGGAAAGGCTCAGTTTCCCCTACCAGTCTTTGCTGTGGTTATTTCGACAGAAGGGCTGTTGAACAGTAACTCTGTGTTCATGCTAGTAGCTAGCACAGAGGGCTCTGATCTCTATCTCTCAGTCTCCTGTGCTAACCGCAGTACTAGTGATTGCTTGACAAAGAGAGAGCGAGCAAATCTGGCTTATATGTGAGTATCTGACCTGCACATCTGGGCCAGCCCCTTGATGTCTTGTTACAAACACTGTCTTGGAACATACCCCTTGTAAATTACGAGTGTTTGTGTATTTGTGTCCTTCAGAGCACCTTCCCTTCTTTGCTGGGACCTGCTGAGACCGGTCACAACCGCAGGGGGCTTCCCAGGCTGACACCTCAGTAAGATGTGAGCTTTGTGGTGTAACTGAGTGACCATATATAAGAAGGGCCCTTCCTCTAAATAACTGCCTGCAGAGAGAAGGGTTAAAGGCATGATATTAAGTTAGATAACCATGTTAAATTGCATCTAAAAAGGAAGCTGGTAATTCCTAATATTTTTTTTAATGAAAAATTAACCTTTTTAAAAATGAAAAGTATTTTTATGGAGCAATCCTGTGAGATGCCAAATGTTTTGGCCCCGATCTAGCGAGATATTTAACCATGCACCTCATTTCTTAAACTGCTCATGTGCTTAAATATTTTGCTGGATCAAGTCCCGAGCTCTCAGCATTCTGTGTGGTATCAAAGGACCTCTGCGTTTGCAGCAGTGCTGCTGAACTCAGCCTATAATGATTTCAATCATCACGCAGAAAGCATTTTCTGTGAATGTACTACCCAGCGAAAAACTTAAACAAATTTCCTTGGGATTTCTCTATTAGATGTGTGTTTTCTGATGGTGTTCTAGCAGACAGGTTTACTAGCCAGAGTATTTGTGAAACAAGACACTTTTAAGTAAAGTTCAGTGGGAGCTAATGGAAAATTATTTTGTTCTAAAAATTCCAGGATTGTCACCCAAGACCTGACTTCAAAAGTGACCGAAGGCCCACAGGGAAAGAAATGCAGTGTGTGACCATCCAATCAAAACTGACCAAGATAATCGGAGTTATTCACAGAAATTATTTAGAGAATAATCTCAAACAACAGGTGGGGAGGAATGATCAGCTGATGGCAGACAACTGGGAAGCAGAGAAAGAGACCAAGTTCTTGAGCAAAATAGTTGTCTGCAGATGGTTGCATTTAACAGGAAAGGATAAAAAATAAACCTGACCACTAACAAAAAGTGAACCAAAGCAGCTGAGTTTCACTGGTCCTACTGAAGGAAGTATAAAGAACAAGAAACAAAGAGCACCAAGTGGGAAAAGGTGAGTCTGATTTCTGATCTTGTGTGTTGTAATTATGGTGTTAAATGTGCAAGTGCAAAGTGAACGGATGAGATGGCATAACTAGAAAGAATTTGTGGAAGAGAGCTGAGCAGAAACAGGCTCTGTCAAAGCCAAAAAGGATGCATGCCAACGTTGTTTCTCTTGGCATAGGTCAAAAAGCAGGCTGTGTGACAAGAGAGAAATTGGAGAAGACTGAGATAATGCCCAATTAGCTCATGCAGTTCACCTCCCTGGGGCCCATGACAGACTGGTGAGGAATTTTTCTGCTGGGGAGGGGAAAACGTTGTTGTCAGAAATTTGAAAACCTTTTATCTTTCCTTCCCCCAAAAAACTTAACTTAAAACAAAACCCCAATGAAAATGTTCACTGAGTATGTTCACTCCCTGCTGACTATCTTACAAGAAAAAAATTCATATACCAACTGTGAAAATGCTCAGTAAATCAATGCTACAGTTTCCTGCTATGCCAAAAATTTGGGAAGACCTAATTGTCCCTCTTGTTATCACTGAAATCCTTCTCAATGATGTGTAATCCTGAGCCCCATTGCATCAGAGCATCACAGGTGTGTTGTTAGAGATGTTCCTGATAGTGCACGGCCAGAGCAGAGTCTGATTCACCCATCCCTAGGTTAGTCCAAGATGGGACGAGCCGTTTGTCCCACAAAAATGAGTTGCTTCATTCTTGTGGCTCCTTTTCGTACACGTTGTTATGACTGCCAGGAATTCTTGCAGCTCCAGAGGATGGTTGACCACCTCTGTAGTTACTTTCGAGTGAATTGTGAGCCTGCCTCAATTCTGAAAAGGCTTCAGAGAATTATTCTCCTGGGCCCAGAAGTCATGATGCTTAGGTTGCCCCTGAGTGAGAGTCCTAAATCTGGGCTAAATTTGGCAAGAGACTTCTGTATGTAGACAGCAAGAGGGATGGGAGCAGCATTTAAGCATGTGCTGAATTTAGTCTGTGGTGAGGCTCTGCTGTGAGCTCGTATAAGGGCCAAGAACAAAACTGTGGTTCCCCGAGCCCTATGCCACCTGTTGCACCACAACATCTGCTCAAGGTCTTATATTCCCTGTAGCCTTTTTCCTCAGTGCAATCTTCAAAAGCTTTATATAATAAAGATTCCTAGTGGGTTTTGCTGTCGGGGAGTTTCCTCCTTTATTTTATTCTGCTTGATTTTTATCTCCTTATCTTTAGAGAGAAGTCCCTGCTGTTATCCTACTATCCTACCTAACCCTGTTGCTGTTATTGTCTTCCACCTAAACTTCCCAGGGAACTCTTGGGATTGAAATTCTGCTCTGTGATGTGCTGCTGAGGATATAAATCCAGTTTACCAGACAGTGATGATCAGAATTACAATCTGTTTTGGAAAATGCTGACTATGAAGTTGCCTTATTTCTTTATTACCCTGTGAGTTGAAGACACCTGCTGCAGGGAGCAACTGGCTTGTACACATGCAGATCTTCCCTCGGCAGAGGAGCGGTCCTGCCCCTTGGTACATTTTATTGGTGCGCTAATGAGTAGCAGTAGCTACAGTAAGACTGGTAGATTTGAATCTGAACTGGTCAGACTTAGATAGCATGTGTACCTGGAGGAAAAACACAGGTTTGCAACTGCAAAACTTCCTGTGAGGAGGTGGTTGCAGCTGACTGATCTGTGGCTCATCCCTCCAGCTAAGTGTTGAGGAGAACTCCTCAGGTGTGGAAACTGCCACCCTCTGGGCTGGAGACCTCAGTCCCTCCCGCATGTGTGGGACTAGAGGGGTGGATGGCAGAGGGGGCTGCTCTGACATTTCCTCTCCCAGTGAGGAGGGACCCTGTCCTTGCAAGGCTGTTGAAGGCCAGCTCAGCCCTGCGTGACCAACTACAACTGCGGCTCCTGTGTCCTTTCCCCCCAGGTGCTGCGTTCATTAGCTGTGAGGCCTTAGTTTTATGGGAACCCTCCCACCCAGCTTCCTCCTGGCTTAATGACAGGCCCATTAAAGAGAAGCCAATAAAGCCACAGTGCAAGAACAGCACGAGGGCCGGCTGCCTGCCTGTCTTCTTCATGTGCAAGCCAGGTCTGGGGGCAGGAGGAGGCAGAGACACCCCCAAGTTACACAAGGTGACCCCTGAGAGCGGGAAGAGCCAACAGCTTGTGGGCCAGCTTTCGTGCTCCACTTTGGGGGTCTCTTGCATAAACTTTTCCCAGTGTGGGGTTGTTTTTTTTTGTGGTTCTTTTTTTTTTCTCCCATCCCAGGGAGGAACAAGGTCTCTTAATGAGGGGAGGATTAACAGGCCATAAGACTCAGCCCTGAAAGAGCCATCGGTCTGTGGGGCCACTCAGCAGGACACAGGGTAATTGGATTGGATCCCGAAGAGCACCTTGAATCGGTTCTGAGACGGCCGCGGTGGGTTGCTCCAGAGGGGACCAGGGAGGAGGGGAGCGTGTGGCTCTTTAGAGAAGCCAGAGCCAAGATGAGGGATCAGCAGGCTCATTAAGGGATTAGAGTGTTTGTTCTTCTCAAGACTTTTGTTGCTAAAACACTTTGCGCAGCATTTTCTGGAGCCTGGGGAGCTTAAAGAGCTTGTCAGAGCCCTGCTCTTGTCCCCATACAGAAGCAGAGACGCTCTTTCCTCTGTCCTTCCTGCCAATGCCAACGGCAGCTATTGCTAGCGACAGCTATGCTTTCCAGCCCTTCCCGTCTCTGGTCATAGCACTTCTGTCTCCTGTGGTTTTTGAGATAAAGGGGGAGGATGACTAAGAGGATGAAGCAAAAGAAGCACATCAGGAGGGAGTCCTTTAACAGTGAAGGAGACTCTAACTTGGGCATTTTTCCCTACTATTTATTGCATGGACAATGAAGGTCTTTGCACATTCTATGGTGCTCTTTGCAACCTTTTACCTCCCCATGGGCTCTGCACTTGGTCTCCAGCACTTGTGATTGCAAGTCTGGGACACAAACTACTCTAATTTGTGTATGTGGCCTTCATACAAATGTTGTGGGTAGAAATTACTGAATAGACTAATTTGCCTACTAGCATCACCTGAAATGTTCTGGCTGTTGAGATGCAATGCCAGAAGAGGCTGGACAGGGAAGGAATGGTGCAATGAGACCTTGCCTGAGATCACAGCTGGCCGTGAAACCTAGTTCTCTGGGCCATGGTGGGAAGGTAAAAGCTCTAAAGTCCAAAGCAAGAAGTGCTTAGACCGCAGTGTAGTGTATTACAAGAAGATGTCATGGGCATATGTGGATAAAGCTCTGTTGTTCCCAGTTCATCCATCCTCATGGCCTACACAGAGACTTCTCACCAGACTGTCCTTTATCTAGGCTGCCCTGAGGCACATGGCACTGGGCATGGACAAACCCTGCCCTGGCTGGCCAGGGGTGGAAACCTAGAGCCACTGGCAGAACAAAGCCTGGAGAGATGGTAAAGGGGCTATGCAGTACTGGGGATGATCCCATTTTAGGGACTGTGTTTCCTCCATCACTGTGGGATTGGTGAGAGAGCATCAATGATTTCTCTCACGAGTAGCAACATGCATTGTGCAAGGGCGATGCCGTGAGGGCTCTCCCTCCTGTCCATAGGGTGGGGACATTGGTGTGACCTGAGAGAGAGGGAGTTCTCCTGTGACTTCCTTACAAGGACACTTGGAGGCTGAGCCCACCAGGTTTGGAGGTTCACTCCTGTGTCCTGCTGGCAGGGCTCTGGCTGGTGAGCGCACATTTCACACCCAGACCCCCAGCTGGGAGGCGGCGTGCTGACTCTCCACTTTTCCATGCAGACTGGGATGCAGCCCCCTTCCTGGCAGGGCTGCAGGCACCGGGTGTTAGCTTCAGAGTGAAGCTGAATTTGGCCCCTGTCTTTAGAGAAGTCCAGGGTCTGGGCAAGGAGCGTTTAATTGGTTTTTGTGGAGCAGCAAATGGAAGGAAGTTGAGCAGGACTTCTCTGGCTCCCAGTATAAGTTGCACTCCCACCTCCTGTGTCTGCTGAGCAGGATTTTCAGCTGGGAAGTGTGTTGATTGGGGGTGCAGGGATAAGGGGGTAGACAGACAAACAGGGGAGGGGTGGTGGGGAGAGGGTTACAGGGAAAATAAATGAGACTCCAATGAAATTAATTGTTTGAAGGGAGTGCCCCACTCGGCTGTGAATTCTGAAATGATTATTGGATTTGCAGGCAGACGGGGAACAAAACGGGTCAGGTGCACGATTAATATCTTATTGATAGTGGATTAAGAGAGCGAGATCAAATCTTTAACTGAGTGGAGATGCAGTTTATCAATTTGTCACAAAAAATGTAGCAATCAGAAGTGGAGAACATCAGGGGCGGCTTGTGGATCGATCTGTGTCAGTGCCTCACAGCATGGCTCCGCGAGGAGGCCAGCTACCCCGAAGGGGCCCAGAGAGCTGGAGGAGACAGGCTTGGTGCCAGCCATGCCGAGAAGGGTGGACCCAGGGACAGGTGGACCTCCAAGTACAGGGGCACCACCAGGAGAGCTGCAGGCAGGTGATGCCATGCTCCCATGGATACTGCATGGCAGTGCTCCAGCGTGGGGTGTAACCAAAGCAGTGTTGCCTGGGGAGCACTGGCTTCCTGAGACAATGGCAGCAGGAGATGTGAAGGCTCAGCCCTGAGTATGGCAGTAGATGGACTTGCAACCAGTCAGAACTCCGTAGACTTCAGAGCAGGGTGGGGAACCTGCTAAATAAACTTTTCAAATTACTTCAGGTGCAGCTGAATGACATTTAGTGAGGAAAAAAGCTTACATGCTATTGGGTTGTATACCACAAAACTGTGGATACTGCCTAGCTCACTGGCTGCAGGCTTCCCACTCCTGTTGGAATCCTGGTGTGTTGTTAATCTGGATATTGGTGCTTCTGAATTCTGTTCATAGCTCAGCTGTGTTGGTCCTTCTGGTGAGCGCTTTCCTCTGAGCAGTCTGGCACTGATGTGTGTTCTGTGTTTTGGGAGTCCAGTTTGTTGACCAACTTCTCAGCCTTGATCTGTCAGTATTCATGACTCATGTGTGGAAAGTATTTGCGCCTATTGAAAGTATCTCAATAGCTGGGCAGAAGGGCAGGAACTCCACTAAAAACATCCAGCTTAGAAAACAGTCCTTTCTGCATCTTGAGGTTATTCTGTGACATGAAACCCCTTCTGCCAGCTCTGAAAAGTGTATTGGCTACTTGGGGTCGTCTCAAAAAGCCTGATCTCTTAGTTGAGAATTTCAGGTTTCTCAATCAGAAAATAAAAATCACTTCTAGGCCATGTAGCTGTGAGCTTTTCAAAGTAACTCCTAAGTGCTAAAAAACAGGGGGCAAAGGAAGAAGAGCCCAAAGTCAGATGGCTGGTAGTAATTGTTTTCATGAAATCAAACTTTTTATTTGCAGCCCTGCCTTATAGATTTTTGCTGTGAATGTTTGGTGTTAACAAATAGGGAAAATAAACCCAAGGCAAATGTTTAACGAGCACCTCTTTCAGAGCAGGCACTGTAAGCAGCTGTGATGTTTCTGTAGCGGAGCCTGGCACCAGACTTCAGTCACCAGTTGGACTCCAGCATTTTTTATTTTTTATTGCTAACGTAAAACTTCCTGCTATTCCAACAGATGGGGGATGGCCTGTAGAAGCCAGCAGCCTCCTTGGTGGGCTGTAGAGTCAACAGGAGTCTTTGATAGCAATTTCCCTTCTCTTAAGGCCTTGAAGAGCTGTTTCACTCCCTTGGGCCTTCACAAAAGATGTTGTGCACCTGGGTGAGGCATGTAATGGTGGAAGGGCTGTTCATACCGAAGACAGTCTCTCATGCCAGCACTGCTGGCTTTGAAGGCAATTACATTCTTGCTAAGGTTGCTGGGTTTCTATGTGAGGCCTCCTGGCTGTTTACAGTTGTTCTCAGTGTCCTGGAGTGCAATGAGGGGTGCTGAGGCTCTGGGGTGTACAGGTGAGAAAGGGGGCCCAGCTGGAAGCCCTTGGAAGCTGGATAGAGAAGATGAGGTGGGGAAGGAAAATCAAAGATGAGTTGGTTAATCCATGGTCTTGTTTTGCTGCCTGCTGTTTATTCTTTATACCGTGCTGCTTTTTCCCCACCAGTGTGTCGAGCTTTGACTCCTGCCAGATTTTTGGAGTGCTCTGAAAGCCAGCGAGGGGCACCCTGCTGCTGTGAGGGCTGCAAGCACCATGAGGGAGGATCTGGGAGCTGATGAATCCTTGAGCTTGATAACACAGCTAGCTAAATCAGGCGATGTGGTTCTCCACTGGCATGGGGACAAAAGGCTGTGTGGCAGTCTGGTTTAATGGGTATGTGTTAGCTGAGTGAGACTGGTGTGTGCTCACTGCAAGGATGTGAGGTCTTGGGGTCTGCTAGGGTGCAGACTTCAAAGAAGAGGGAAAGGGAAGGTGTCACACAGAGGTGCAGCTGTGCGCTGAAATGTGTTCAGCCTGAGCTGATTCATGATGGTGACCGTAAGGTAGAGAAAGCTGTTGGCCACCACCTTTGTGTTTATAGGGGGAGTCAAGTGGGACAGGGCCCGTGAGGAATTCATGACCCAACCACCTGGCCTGATCTTAATGTGTGACCTTCCTCTCCCCTGGCTCTTTCACTGACCCCACCACTGTCCCTGAGATCTCATGTAGCTCCCCGTACTTCTCTCTCTCCCTTCGCTAGGCAGGCGAAGGCTGGCGCGTCTCTGAGCTGCTGTGCTCTTTAGATGAAGACGACTATGTGGCTCTGATGCAGCCACTGAATCAACCTGGGGATTCCTATTTGTCCTGAAGCATATGTTTGTCTTCTCCCCTCTTTTTACAGATCGCACCTTGGGACATTGTAATAGGGTGGCCTCTGCTAAGACTTGAGCCTGGCGTTGTTCAATTCCAGAGGAAAGAGGCCAGAGCTAGGATGGACTCCTGTAGCCATGAGCTTCCACATGCTGAGTGTCCCCAGCTGGGGATCATGGGACATCACAGCCATGGATGCCTCATGGTGAAGCCCTGGGAAGTCCCTAAAAAGCAAAGCATGTGTGACGAGGAGAAAAAATGTTAATTTGGAGCAAGAAAGGGTCTGAAGGGAAGGAGACAGTGCTGAAGATAAGTTGAATGTGTGGGGAGGGAAGGCAAAGAGGCAGGAGATGGGGAGGGGCCCCTGAGATGACACTTCACTGCTCTTTCTCTGCACTATTGTGTAAATATGTTGAAAGCCATAGAGAGCCTTTGTTTTGAAAAGAGCCCCGAATTAATTGTGATGTACAGACTGACCTTCAACAAGCTCTGGGCCTCTCATTTGTTTCTCCCCCCAGCCTTTCATAGCATTGACCCCCAGAAAGAGCAAGGCCGGGCAGCCCCCCTCCACCCTGCTCCTGCTTCACCTTGGGGGCAGGCAGTGGAAAGCAGACCCCTTCCTAAGCCCCCTGCACCACAAGATGCCCTCACAGAGAGGAGTGCCGCAGGGCTGGCACTCCCCACCCAGCCCAGGCTTCCCTCCACCACGTCCCACTCAAGGCCGTGGGGAGGACCAGGGTGCATTGACGTTTCCTTGAGGGCCAGGCCACTCGTGGCTGTCATATGAGCGGTGTGGCCTTTCCCAGCACCAGGCTTGGGGGGCTAATTAGCGCATTCAGGGGCACTGCTGGAGTGGAAAGGCGCTTGTCTGGCGGCAGGGAGCTGGGAGGTGACCTGGGGGGCTGACGGTCCCCACTCTCCTCCTCCTCCTCCCCTGCCCCCTGCCACGTGTCCCCTGGTTTTGTCGGGGGGGGGGGGGGGGAGGAAGCGGGGCAAGAATGGGGAAGACCGCGGTGGCCTCCCTTCACAGACAGTGGCTCGGCTAATTTGCAGGAGATGGTGGCTGGAGAGGCCAGGTCAGCTAGGCACTGCCGGCCGGGGCCCTGCGCTGTGCCGGTGGGCGAGGGGCGCCGCGGGGCCCTCTCCTTTCACTGCTGCTTGGTTCTGCTCCACAGACCCTCTCTTTGTCAGCCCTCTGAATGGGAGCCCTGCCTGCCCGCGGCCCTGCTTTTAATTAGGGCTTCCGTTGCCCGCGCCTGCCCCTCCGCTGCCACCCAGCCCCCCTTTGCCTCTCCTCTCACCGCTTTTAAATTCTTTGACACAGTTTAGTGCTCGCTCTCGCTTGCCCTGGCTGCCGGCCGGGATGGGAGAAAGGCGAAGAGAAGCCAGCCAGAGCACCAGCGGTCTGGCATGTCCGGATCGCAGCCGGAGGGGCAGGCATGGGGCCTGCCCAGGACAAAGTGAACGTGTCCTGCCTGGCACAACATCATCCCTCAGGCTGCAGGCCTGGGAGACTTGGCCACCTTGGTAAGGGTTCGTCTGGGGAGGATGTGCACAGCTCAAAACCTCCAAGCCACCTCTCCACCCCATGGGCTCTGGGGTGGTTAGATCTGGGTTTAGCCCACAACACGTGGCTGAGACATGATTCTTCTTTCTCTTCTTTGTAAAAATCTGAATCATACCTCTTGTGGCATGTTGCTGGCTCTTAGAATTAGAAGTTCTTGGGAAGACCTTGCTGGAAAACATAGTTTCACATCTGGGAGGCAAATGAAAAAGAAGCCCATGTTTTGTTACAGCTTCTGTCTTTGCTGTGGACTTCATGGTGGTAGCTGACATGCAATTCAGGAATTGATGGACACCCAGGAGCTTCACAGTCACATCCTCCAGACTTCTCCAGACCCCAGATGTGTCTCTAACCAAGACAAGATTTTGCATCTTTTTCCACTCAAAAAACATTTGGGTGTCCCACACAGATGCATCTTCAAGAGACTTGAGTGACAGTGTATGACTAGCCTCTTACAGAGAAGTGAGATGCTATGTTTTTGTAGATAAACACAAGGAGGGAAAAAAGCTCCAGCCAGGATTTACATGATGAGATGAAATCTCATCTTTTTGGCTTTTCCATGGAATGCTTGATCCAGAAGCCTCCCTTTTGATATCAAGGCTCTTATTTCCATCTGAGATGACCTTTCTATCAGGTGAAATGCAGTTTTCCCCCCCAGAAACAATAGTTTGTGCCTCAGTGACAGACAGCTCTGTTGTGCCTTGCCCCCATACTGTCTCCTTGCAATGGACCACCAAGAGCCAGGGCTCTGGGCCGTGATGCCCTGCATGGACCCTTTGGTCTGCATCCCCTGCCACCACTGGGCAGAGAGGAGATTGAACATGATGGGGCCCTTACACCAACTGCTGCCCCATCTGCTGCTGGATGGGTTTGTGGGTGACTGCAGGGGGAGGATCTGTGGGGGAGAAACATCTCTGGAGTGGGAAAGGATTATGGGACAGACAGAAGTTCGTGTTTGTGATGTAATTCCCCCTTTTCTTTCCTCTATCAGCAACTGTTTTACAGGTGGTTGTCAACTCAGTCATCCACCATGAGCTTGGGGCCAGAGCTCCAGCCACTGAAGCCCTCCCGTCATCTCCCTCTAGTACAAGACATCCCAGAACCACCACAGTGCCAGCAGCACTTGGTCAGAAACATGTGGCTGCTTCCCAAGCTGCTAATACCTGCACAGCCTCAGCCCTGCTGTGGCCAGCCTGACAAGAGCTGTGTTTGCACCACTGCAGTGAGACCTCGCAAGCACCAGCTGAGCGGATGCTGAGGTGTGGGCCAGGGTGGGTGGTACAGTTTGGATGTTTCTACCTCATCTGATACAATCAGCATTGCTGTGAACATGAGAGGAAAGTTGTTCGATAGGAATGACCCATGATGCTGGGTTAATTCTGTTTACAAAAGAATAAATATTATAGCAGTGTCTTATAAAAGAGAATCAATAGCTTCCCTTTGCTGGGTGATCCCTTCATGTCTTCGAAAATCGATTCCCCCCCATTCCCCTCCTCCTCGCTGCACAGCTATCTGTTTTTCGGGGTGACGGGGGGGTCAGGTGATTATTGAAGTATATGTGAATTTACAATATTAACGACTCACAACGGTGTGTCCACAGGTTCACGGTGAATTAATTATCTGTTTAAGAAGCCATGAAGAAATCAATCAATGAAAATTTCTCACTCTTTTGAGAGTCAGGGAACTTGTCAATTTATTTTTTTTTAACATGCACCGCATTTAAAGGAGCAGTACAGCTTTTTTTCAGCAGAGGGAAGTGGCAAGGAAGCTGGTTTGAGGCTGAGGGAGACCTGTTCGAGTTGGTGCAGCACTGACTGACCTCCCCAGAGGGCAGAAGGCACTAAGGATACATCCCGTGATAGTTTTGTCTTGGTGTTAAGCCAACAGTTGCCTTCTCTAGAGGGAAAGGGAAAGGCCCAGTGTTACATAGCATGTGCTAGCAGACATGATTCTGGTGGGGCTGCACTGAGCTGTGGGGAATGAGGTCTGCCAGTGACCTGATCTCCTCCCAGCTTGCTGGCCCTGCTGCCCCAGTCCTGGAGACCCATCTGCCATTGCTGAGTTGGAAGAGGGCAACACGTCTCTGCACCTGAGCTGCTCCAGCCTGGGGGGAACATACTCCTGTGATGGAGATAGGAGACAGGAAGTAGCAAACAAAGAAGAGCAGTTGAAAGCAATAGTATCTCAAAGTACCTCAAGATATGCTGGAAGAAGTCTGGCAGAGTGCATCATGACTCAGCCTTCAGCATTGACTGTCATGTCTCAATTCAGGACAGGTGCTGGTAAGGGTGCAGCCATGAGGCATAGGCTCAGCATATCTGAACACAGCCCCTCTGAGCCTCCTCTGCAGATGCAAGGTCAGGCGGCTCTGGACAGCAAATGGCCCAAGACTATTTGTCTCCCTGGCTGGTGCTAAAGCTGCAGCCAAGAGACCCATGTGTTCATACAGATCTCATCAATAGTTATGACACATCCCCAGGGGTCTTGGAGTCATCCAAGGCATTCAGGAGGACAATGGCATGTGCTGGGTGATGGCAATGTTCACTGTTAAGAGTGTCTGGCTGAGGTCCCTGCATCAACTTGGTGATGTTATTCTGTTTGGATGGGGATTGATGACTTTTGAGTACTGGATCTGAGCTTACATTGCAGGCTTTGGCAAGCAAAAACATACAGGTTTTTATGCCAGTCAGAAAACTGGCAGGGGTAGATAGATCCCAGAACTGCTAAGAGAGTGAAGAGTTTTGTCTGTAATTCCTTATGCCTGTTCTGACCCTCTTAAAAACTGGCCCATCCCTCCTCTCTTGTGTCTGCGGAGGATGTAATGTATTGGCATTTGGGCAGTGTGTGATATCCCAGTTAAAAGGGGAACAACTGGGGCAGAAGGAGAGGAGAGGAAGCTGAAAGGAGGAGAGGGATGAGGGACGCAGAGCCTTTGACAGGAGAAGTATGTTAACATTGCTCCTTTCCCTCATCTCTACCAAACAGGCAGCAAGGCAGCAATGCTGCAGAGAGAAAGCCACAGTATTTGAGTAGTGGGGGATAGGGGGAAATGTGTGGGGTGGCAGGCAGTTGGAGACCCTGGTAAACAGGCTAGAGGAAGGGCGGGAGCAGGGACAACCTCTGAGGCTGCTTCTGCCCTTGCAAGCCCAGGCAGACGTGGCCCCTTCCCAACCCCATAATCCTACTGGCCTGTGCCGAGAGGAGTCCCCGCCAGGCACACCCATTGCTGTAACCAGAACGGAGAGAAGAGCCCATATTGACACAGGAGCATCTGTGTCAGTAATTGTCATGCAGCCTGGCAAATTGCTTCAATGTGCCATCCCCTCCAGCCGCACAGCTCAGCGGCTGCAGCAGGCCCAGAGGGGAGCTGTGCTGCTGCCAGAGAGATGGGAAGAACCCTGGACCCAGTGGAAAGGGTCAGAACCCCACAGGGACCTGCTGGGTCCTAGTCCACGTCCCTGTGTCTTGACGAAGTCCCACCTGATGGCTGCTTGGCAGCTGGTCTGGCTGCAGTGCTCTGTTTTACTCAGCTCCATCATCCTCAGTGCATTATTCCTGATTCAGACCACAGTGAGAGAGAGGGGGGAAATTCCCGTCATCCTTTATGCTGCCATTGACACCAACCAAAGGAGGTTTGAGAGAGGGTCGTACTGTCCCTCCCTCCCAACCCTTACTTGGCTACTGAGAACAGGGGATCCTCACCTGTTTACTTCAGATGAGTGCCCATCTTTTCTCTCCATACATGCGGCTGCTTTCTGAGTCTAGACAAAGCTAGAACAGAAACAAAAGGTGAGGTTTCCAAAAAGGATTAGGTATCCAGTTTGAGGCTATGTGTACCACAGCTTTTGAGATGTCATGGGTTGAAGCCCTTCGGTGTCCTTTGAAGTCACCAGGTTGACCAGAGGAGACTGTTTTCATTTCCCTCTGTTCTTTTGCAATAATCTCTAGTTCTGTATTTCCTGTGCTTTTTAATGGTAGTGCAGTTCCAGCAGTGATTATTAATTTTGCCTCTGCAGATCCAGGCATACAACTCTGATAAAAGACTCCAGGCCTAATCATGACATTCTGGGATAAGCAAAGTCTCCAGAATTTGGCTGTGTAGGAAATTCTTTAAAAGATGTGGTTATTTGTAAGCGGTCATGGTTAAAGCCACCCTCCTGATCTGCTGCTGATGGATAGACACCCCTTCACCTAGCAGGGGTCCAGCCCCTCTTGTGCCCTTGGCTCTTAAGTGATGAGAGAGCCAGCCAACAATATAAAACCCAAAACCAACAACAAAACACCCTCAAGCCCAAGCATAGTAATTTGATTTAATACTGATGACTTTACCAGCACTCCTTTAGTTAGCAGCTGTGGATTTTGCCTATCTATTGGAAAATGTCTCGGAGATGAAGAGCCCATAGAGTCTTCCAGAGAAGAAGGTGTCATTCCAAGTCATGATATAATGTGGGACTGCAAGGTCTCCTGGACTTTCCCAATACAGTCTAGTCTGGAGTGCAGTTAGTGTTGTGATAGTGGAAGTAGGTACAGCCATTCATCACGAAGCTTGTGAAGGTGTAAGAAGTAGAGTGCTAATGCCTTGCTCTCCGCTTTGGGTCAGCATTGGTCCAGTGCTTTGGTTTGCTGCAGGTGGGTCTCTAGCCTCAGCACAGTCAGCATGGTGATTCTGTGTGCCTGGGTCTCTCTACTGCTCACAGTTGAATATTATGTCCCAGATGCAAAATGGATGCAAGCGAAGGAATCCATGGATTTCAACTCAGTTGGCTGCTTAGACCAATATACTTAATTTCTTTCCAGACCTCCCAAGGAACCATATAATAGCCTGTTAATGGGGTGGTTGTGTCCCACATTAGAGGTGACTGCATTAGAGAGGCAGATAAAATTACTTCTTACATATGGGAAATTCCAGGTGTTTGCCAGTATCTACACAAGCAAATCAACTGTGTATCAACTGATATCCCTGTTACACTGTTGGAGAATAACTGGTTCTGATGGAGCTGTGATATGAAAACCAAATAGATATCACGTGCACAAGGGGTGGCATCCCCGTGAGTGGTAGGCAATGTTTCACATGAACCGCACTTTGCCCCAGGTTCACTAGGAAGGAAATCTCCAGCTGCTCTTTAACCACATTCCTAGCGGGTCAGAAATGCCACAGGAGCAACCAATGGAAAAGCCAAGCGTCATGGCTAAAGCATCGATTCGAAAGACCTGAATCAAAGAAGGAACATCATGGTTTGAAATAGACCTGTGTTTGATATTACTGGACAATAATATTATGCAAAAGGGATGAAGAAGCTAAGAGGATTAGATGCTAATACACTGCTAGGAAATATAAGCAGCTGCTCACATGGAATACATTTATGGCCCTCAGATTGCAACTACAGCCAGAATGAGAACCTACCAGGATAGCTGGGGAATTAATAAACTTGTCCAGTGTGTGAGTATCCAATACACAGCAGATACACATTTCGAGGCCTAGCAATGGGCTCGTGTTACAAGAAAGAGGTGTTTCTACAAGTGCTTCAGATACCAAAGACTTTCCAAATAGAGTGTCTCTGTTCTTGAGATCTGATTTCTGCCACTTCCTTTCCTGCTTAAGCAAACACAAACGTCCATGTGACCCACCCACAGAGTCCTGGCAATAGCTGGGAAGCTTCAATCAAAAAAATATCAGTAGTTTGCAAAATAACATCCATTCAGATACAAGCCCATATGGGACATGTCTGCCCTCCAAAATAGGCCACAAACTCCCATGTCTAGGCACATTCCTCCAGGGTTAGTTATGAACAAATAAGCCATGCCTCTTGCATCCAGCCAACTCCAACCGCTCCTGCATACTGCCATGCTTCAGAGCTCAGCTCTGACTGTACCTGCCAGCATGGGCACACCCTGTGAGAGACAGTGCCTGCTGTCAACTGACTGGAGAGACTTGGCCAAGGACACAGAGGAAAGGAGTGGAAGAGTGAGGGCTTGAACCTGGATTCCAACCAAGTACGCTCTCTGCTTGTGATTGAATGTTTGAAGAACAACAACAACAACAAAAAGGTTATTTTTTTCCCCAGGGAAAGCTCTGTCACTGCAGACTTGCCATGGCCTTTCAGGCCCGTTGGAAGAGGATGTTCTGCCAGGGAACCAGCCTGGCTTCTTCAGTTCTTCATGAGACAGGGAAGCAAAGTTCCCCTCGGCCCCCAAGCTGGTGCTTCATGGCAGATGTAGTCACAGCTATACTTGCTGCCTTTCTTTTCCAGGAGACCTTCCAGACCCACACCTAGAGAAGTAGTTCCCAAAACAAGACTTCCAGCTGTTTGGCTGGTGGCAGTAGATTGGCCCCTGCTATGAACCACGTATTGGGGAGGGGAGTACACACTCCCTAGTGGATTACTTACACTTTATGTGTTTTGCTTTCCAATTGCTCCTACACCAGCTGTCATTCCTACCACCAGTAATTTATTTCTATCTTTTTTGTTACTTTTTAATGCTTAAATCCCAAGAGTTGGGTTCTTCTCTGGGCTACGCCAGTCAGAGTGAAAATCACTTGCAAGGAAGTTCCACCAGAGTCACGCTGGAGTGGCGAAGATCAAGATCTTTAAGCCAGAGGAGGTTAATTTACAGCTTCTAAGTTGGTTAATGTGGCTTAAGGAAGTTCACTGGAGCCTGAAGCTTCATCCTTGATAGTTTGCATATAGAGTCCAGTATGTTCATCCTAAAGTATCATCAGGCAGATGCTGGTTGCATGTCCCTTTCTCCACACATCACTGTGTGAGTACGACAGGAAATCTTAAAGGTATCTACAGCACAGACTTTACCACTGCTCAGCTTCTCATATGTTTTCTTTCTAGGTATGCAAGGCAATGCTGTGATGGTGATGGGAGAGGCCTCATCTACTGGGTCTTGTGACGGGGAAGGGCTGTGGTGCTGAAAAGGATGGGGTTTTGAGATCTGCATGAAGCACAGATCCCTCTGCATGCCTTTTGCCCTGATACAGGGAGCCTCAGCCTCCTTCTCTTCACCACTTGTGAATCTCTGGGCAGCTCTGCAGCTCCACAGCTTGGAGCCATGTCTGGCCAGCTGCATGAGGGCCAAGCAGAGGGATAACCAGGTGTGCAAAATTCAGGCCCAGCTGCTGTGAAATGCAAGGAAAGAGGCAACTGCAGTGGTGGCCCACTTAGTGTGTAAGGTGCTGTGAGCCTGTGGTGTCTTTGCAAAGAGAGGCTGCAACTTTTTATTAAACCAAATGCTATTACTGATCACTGGGGGGAAAATTGAACAGGTTTGGCTTTCTCAGGGTGGCTGAAAGAGCAGCCTCAATGGAAGAGCTGGTGTGGCCATGACCAGGGAAAGGGTTGGCCTTCACTCCCCCCACCCACCTCAGGCTGCCCATCATATCACCCCCTCAGTCTACCAGCAGTGCTTGGCAGAGAAGGCTTTGCAACCTCACGCTGCCTGGGTGTCCAGAGCTGGAGAAACCAGGAGGTGACATCCCCACACTGTCATTCCCTGTGGGCCTTTGGGAAACCTGCGTGAGTGTGCAAGGCACATGTGTCACGGGGAACAGTGTTGTGTACACACTTCTCCATTCACAGTGCCTAAGCTCAAGTGCCCCCCTCCCTCTCCAAAGCATCCCTGACACTCTAGGTGAATATTTGAAAGACAGGATCGGGGCTTTGGTTCGAGAGCCTCTTTGTACAGTGCTAACTGGTTTCAGGGCTGTAATTATCTCTCCAAGAGAAGCTGTAAATTGGATTAAGGCACTGAGTTGCAGCTGAGTGAGCTCCCTCCATTGCCCCACCTGGTGGGCTGCTGAGCGATAACAAAAAATGCCGAGAAATCGGATTTGGATTCTGCTTCACACTCATGGCTTCCTTCTGGAAAAAATGAAATTTTTCCGGCAGAAAGGGCTGGCATGGGTTTGCTGGCAGTATCAGTCCTGGGCTCGTATCATCTGCTGGCACTCTTCCGGAAACGCGATCCCCTCCGTTATCAGAGAGAAATAAATAAATAAACAGCAGGGGATGTTTTGGCAAGGAAGACGGAATCACACCAAGAGACGTGCGCATACACACACACACACACACACACACACACACACTCGGCACTGTGTCTTCACAGCCCAAGTTGTCTGTCGCAAACAGAGGAGAAAGAGGGAGGTGGCAGCACAGGCACAGGGAGATGCTTTGGGGGGGTTTTGTGTTTGGTTTTTTTTAATTCCTGTCCTCTGGGCTGAAAGAAGACTCCGTTTTTAGCAGGCTATGTTGAAGGTGTAGAGGGCCTGGGCCTTGTATTGCTCTTGAAGCAAGTCACTGTCCCCCCACTATGCTCCTATGCCCTTAAATATGGTACTGTTCCTTTCCCGTGGGTGCTTTCAGCCCAATATAAGAGGGTCCAAAACTTACACTGGGAGGCAATACAAGTTCCCTGGCTGATTTCAGCATCTTGAGCAGCACAGACTAACATCAGGCTTGTGGAACTTGATTCTCCCCTTTTGACATAGGAGAGGCTTCGTATCTGGGCTCCTTTTTGTACACAGAGGTGTGTATTTCCCTCTGGAGTTGCAAGCACGCTGCACTGCAGGTACCTTTGGGGCAGGGGTCCTTAGGAAACCCAGCAGGGATGGGCAGTACCAATCAAGGTCCTTGAGTGAAACCAAGTTACACTCTGAACTGGCAGGACCCATGCAGAATAACACAGCTAATGGCTTCATTTCCAGGCAAAGTTCTTGAGAGAGCATTTCAGTCCACGGAAGAAACAGGTTATCCTGGGTTTGGAAGCAATCTAAAACATTGCCTTCTCTTCACAAGTAGAGATCCCAGGACCAGCTTTTCAGGTGAGGCCAATCAGTATTTTATCCATAATCTGATTTATTCTCACTCTTAGAGCTATCAAATGAGGCTTGTGTCTGCCTGCAGTCTTTTGTGCTCTGCCATCTGCAGGGTTTCCAACTGCTGCTGGGCAGCTCCAATCAACAGGGCAGCAGCTTCCTGCCTCACCTGGCCACGGGAGACACCAGGAAAGGTGTCCCTCAGTGTCTGCAGTAGCTATCCTGTCATCCTGGGTGTCTCAGGAGTGAGGCAGCTACCTCTGCCCATCAGCTACCCCTGCCAGCTGACAAGGACTGCAAGGGCTGTCCCAGGCTGCATGGCTGCTGAAGGAGGAGGTGTGCCTCCTAAGGGAGGCATGCTCTGAAAAACCTAAAGGGGAGTGACAAGCCTGAGGAAGTGAGCCCCTAGTCAGCTGGCACCTCACATGCACTGTGAGGCCAGTAATCCCCTGTATGGCTCAAGTGTGGCAGCCAAACTGTTCAAATGCTGTGGAGATGTTCTCCAGACTGCCTCCTAATGTGGCTTCTTCCCCCTTGTGTCTCCATTAAGTCCATATAATTTCCTTCATCCTGCCATCTGAGGGCAGCTGCTGCACCACGTCCACGTGGCCTTACGCAGCCCTAGGAGGACAGCCCTGGCCCCAAGGCTGAAGGACGCTCTGCCAAATGAAGCCACACTGGACTTGCACAGAGGAGGCCTTCTGCAGCCTTGCTGCTTCTCACAGCTAGTCCTGATCTCACGCTACAATGCAGCACCACAACACAGTGCCTAGAACAGCCTGTTGGCCTCTCTTCTCTCTTCTGTTCTCCTCAGACCACCTAGAAACCCATTTTCTCCTCTGCTGAGTTCTTAGAAAGTGAAAGAAATGTCCAAGGGCTCAGCACTTGCAACTGAGTTCAGCTCGAATGTATGCCCAGAAAATAAAAAGGCCACATCCCTCATCAGGACCCAGATTCCCCCAGGATATCTATAGCCACACTTCCAAAATGTCCCAGTGATTCCAATACAGCCTGCAAATTCCCCCAAAACATGGTGGGGTGGTGAGAAAGGGCACTGCTAGAAATTCTGCCTTCCTTCAGGTGCCATCTAATACTGATCTTTATGTTTCTGTCAGCTTAACGTATTATTTGGTATTCAATTGGGCAATAAAATTTTTATATACCAGGTACTGTGTATTACAGATACACAGATAGATATGTGTTTATGTGTGTGTGTTCCTGTAAATTATAATAAGAATTTTATTTTGTTCACCAGGTTCAGCTCCGTTTTTCATATCTATAAAGCTTTTGCAAATCCTAACATGGAGAAAACTGATATACCAGTTCTTAACACTGTTAAAAGTTCTTCAGCAATAATGTTTTGGTTTCTTTTGCATTTAAAATTTAAATATTGAAAGACACTAGTAGTAAAGCTGCATATTGACCTTCAACCTTCCAAAGAAGGACTAAACATTCATAAAATATCTTTTTTGTTTCATTAGTCATGGACTCAACCATTCCTGAACAGAGAAGGATTTAAGCATGTGCTAGGAGTTCAGCCCATGCTTAAGTGCTGGGGACATAAAGAGGAACTGAGCACCACTAGTAAGTAAGATGCTGAATTCCTTCCCAGGAGTGACTGCATTTCAGTGACAATTTAGGTGATCCTTTACTGCAAAGAGGAACTGAGCACCACTAGTAAGTAAGATTCTGAATTCCTTCCCAGGAGTGACTGCATTTCGGTGACAATTTAGGTGATCCTTTACTGCGTTTTGCCAAGCTCTACTAGAGTCCCTGAGCTTATGAACTCTTCATGACTGTACTAATAATCCCTTCTTGATGACTCTCCCTAGAAGACTGTTACATGCCCTCTATGTAGCTTTGGAAATTATCTTTATTTTATACCCAGAACATTGTCTTTGCAAACATTTTTCCTCACCGTATGTGTATGTGTGCCTTTCAGACCTTTTACTGTGTGTTTTATTGTCCTTGCCATTTTAAAAGCAGGAACGTGATTTATAGATGAAATTAATGAGCAAATCACCTGATGCTGAGCTGATCCTGGATGTCATAGTACTTCAGACCTGATTCTGGTGCAAACAGAACACAGACATCTGGGCTGCTCCAGATTCCCAGTCCTCCGAATGATATGACCTTGGGATCAGTCCAGCTAAAGCTCTTGCTCCTGCACATTTTTCTTTCTGCAGGATAGAGTGCATGGTTC
Source organism: Mesitornis unicolor (assembly GCF_000695765.1). Classification (NCBI taxonomy): domain Eukaryota; kingdom Metazoa; phylum Chordata; class Aves; order Mesitornithiformes; family Mesitornithidae; genus Mesitornis; species Mesitornis unicolor. Next base: position 6,833 of record NW_010203775.1, on the reverse strand, counting down.
TAATAACATCTTATTTTCTGCTTATCAGGGTGCAGTTGGGTTTGTGACTACAATTAAAATCAGCAAGCCAAATTCCTCTATGGTTTAACAGCCCTGAAGTCAATGAATTGTTCCAGTGATTAATTTGTCCTGAAAGCTTCTGATCTGGTTTTAGTCGACTGTCCACAAGGCCAGATATAAGGCATGTTTTGGGTGAATTTGTATTTATGTTTCATAGAATCATAGAATTGCTTGGTTGGAAGAGACCTTTAAGATCATCAAGTCCAACCATAACTTGTCCACTACTAAACGGTGTCTTTAAGCACGTGATCTACCTATTTTTTAAATACCTCCAGGCATGGTGACTCGACCACTTCCTTGTGCAGCCTGTTCCAAAGCTTGATAACACTTTCAGTGAAGAAATTTTTCCTAATATCCAATCTAAACCTCCCCTGGTGCAACTTGAGGCCATTTCCTCTCATCCTATTGCTTGTTACTTGAGAGAAGAGGAGACAGACAAAGTGTTAGATGCCTTTCATATCCAATGTAAGTCATTAAAAGCTGCAGTCTTCTGCATGGAAACATGTTCCTTTACTTCTGTCATTTTAACAGGTTATTTTTTGACTCTCCATGGCTCTTACTTCCTATACAGGACATAGGATGTGGCAGGTAGGATGCTTCAATGTGCCAGTACCTAACAGGATGACTTTGGCAGAGCCTTTTAGTCTCTTTCCTTGAGTCCAGCTGCTATGTCCCTGATCTATGTTGTGTTTCTTACCCCTTCTTGTTTCCTTCTTACCCCTCATACAGCTGTAAAGAGCCAAGTGAAAACCTCCCAGGATTTGTGTTAGAGCTGTACAGACAGTATCAGCCCCAAAAAGCTTGGGAGTTAAATAGCCAGGAGGGACAGGTACAGAAAGGGAATGAGCCAGGGACCCAGCTTTCAGATGGAGGATTCGCCAGAGCAGATTCTTTCTTCCTGCAGTTTCAGCCTCCCTGGTTCTTCTTACCCACATAGTAAATATCTGACGAATGCTCATTCTTGGTTTTGCTAAAATTTAATTTCTTTTCTTCCTCCCCCATAAAATCCAGGCTTATTCCTGATCTTAAAACAAACAAGAAGGAAAAGCAGAATTTTTGAGCTGGGAAGAACAAAAGCCCTATCCCTACTCACAGGTGTGCACCACTTCCCCCTCACCCCTGCTTGGCACTGCAGGGCTGGAGTTTGGCTCGGGGCTCGCCCATCCTCACTGGTCTCTGCAGGGAGACGGGACTGTCCTTTGGTGAGAGACGTGCATGTAGAATCCAAGATAAGGTCAGCCATGACTGAGGGGGATTTCTAGAGAGGAGCAAGGGTTGACACAAACACAGCGGCAGAAGGAATGTGGAAGGAAAGGGAGAGAAACAGTGGGTAGGCAGGATTCCCATTTCAATTTTATCCATACAAGGAGTTCTAACTGTAGCAGCAGGCTAAGCACAGTACGTTTCCCTCCAGTATTCACTCTGATATAAATAGGCTTTTTACCAGTTTAACTTAATTCTCTTGTAGGCATGAAATTAAGCTACACAGGTATTAGGTACACATATACCAGTATAACTGTGCTCACAGTCTGAGGGGGGTTATACTGATTTAGCCACAGGGGTTTTTAAGCAGATTAAAGAAGTTAAAAGACGGTATTTAAGCCATCACTAGTAATGTACATTGATTCCTATCTGCAATGTTTCTTTTATCCATGTGCACATTTTCTGTACTGATGTATACGCACGCACATGAGCTTTTGCATCCAAAGCATACTAATTTTCCTCTTTCTTTCCCCATTTTTCTTTTTTAACCACCAAGTGAAAAGTGTGTGCAGTCTGCAGTTTAATTTTGTTCTTCTTCCCTTCTTTCTTTATAACTTGAAGATGCTTTCCTAGCTTCAGAGAAGTATAGAAATGACAAGAGGAAGGAAAATAAAGAGTTCCTATTGCTCTGCTTTTTCAAACTCCCTCAAGTTCAGGCTATTTGCAGTGTGACTAAAAGAAATAAGAAAAGCTGAAATGTAAGCAACCAATTTAAGGGAGACAGCATTTACTGCAACTCAGTCAGCACTGAAAGTGAGTCAGGGAAAAAGGCATCTCCTGCCATCTCATCAGTCCCACTTTGGGAACTAAATATTTTTTTCAATATTTCTAAAGCCATATATATATATATATATATGTATATATAAAAAGGAGGAAAAATTGAGGAGGAGAACAAGAAAAGGAGTAAAGGTAGAGAAAAGCGCCACTGGAGAGCAAGAGAGAAAAAGAAGACAGGAACAAAGTAAAAACAGAACAAGGGAGTTGGGGGTGGGAAAGTGAGGTTTTGTGTGAAAATACAGCTGTGGTTGAAGGGAGAAGCCTGTGTAGCCCATTTGCACCTGCACTCCAGTGTTTTAAAAAAGATTCAGTGCAGCTAGTGACAATTTGTGCTTTTGTGCATGTAGAAGGCACAATAGCTCAGACTGGCTGGTGGCTTAAACCCTCTCCCTCAGCTGATGGTTTAATTCTGACCGAGGCTGAGGCACCATGTAGACACCACTGTTTGTAGCCAGTTAAGTCCTATCAGTTATATTGACTAGCAAACCTAGCCATGAGAACTATGATTAAAACCGTACTTTCTTGTGACAGTGCTGTTGAAGTTATTGTCTCCCTGCCATCTCCACCCAACTTCTTCCTCAGGAAAAAAAAAAAACAAAACCCAAACAAAACCATAAAAGCAAAATAGTGAAGTTCTGAGGTATTAGGAATTCACAGAAGAAAAACCTACTCTTATTAAGGGCCTCAGTAACAATTTAAGAAAACTATTTGATTTCCTGTGGAAATCTCATTAAGCACAGAACAGATGGGGCCATGTGGAAAGGCAGAGGGCTGGATGTTACAAGGGCTGTGAGAAGTGGGTGAGCAGACTTGGAGAGAGCACAGGTGTGTGGGGCAAATAGACAAATAGGTGTGTAATACACATGTGGAGGAATGGCTGAACACAGAGGTGACAGAAATATGCACATGTGTGACTGGGCTGACAGGCAGGAAGGATGTTTTGGAAGTTCAGAAAACCTCTGGTTCAGCTCTTTGTTCTGCCATCACCTTTCAGGGCGCCCTGGGTAAATCGCTCAGTCTTTCATACACTGGTGACAAGAGGGGTCTCACTGGAATCTATGGGGGAGTAATCCTTCAGAGACTGAGAGATGCTCATATTCTGCAGTAACAGGCCTCAGCCAGCACCTCAGAGAGGACACAGACGTGGTCTGTGGCCAGAATACTCTGCTGAAATTCTTTGCAGTAACATGCGTTCCCCTCCAAGTCTGCTACCGCACCCTTCGTCCTGGTGATCCTCCACCGAGCCGAGTTTCAAACCAGCTCTCCCAGTATGCTGACGGGTCTTCATGCTTTGCAGGTTTTGGAGCTGCTATTGCCCTTATCATTTTGTTGCTGTAAAGGTGGTTTAAAAATCTTTCTAGGGTAGTTGGTCAAATGCTGGTATTTCAGATTGAGCAAGAAAAGTCCAAAGACAGAGCATCTCTGGACTACTTTCTCCGGATGGAGTCTCTAGACAAGCTCCCCACACCTGTGTTAGAGTGAACGTGTCTCTGCAGAGAACCAGTGGGACGAATAGCAAACCATCTGCACCTTCACTCACTAATGGTTGAAATGATGCTAGGAGAATTCAGCATGTCTTTTAGCCTACAGAGATTGATAAACGTTTTCAATTTCAGTCTACCGACAAAGTGCAGGTTTAGCTGTATCTCTCAGTGGCATCTGGACTATGAGCAGAGCCATAAAAATGGGGCATTTGAATGATCTTGCAAGAACATCCTGCTGGTTCAGCAAAGCTCCAAGGAATTTTCTCAAGCGACACCACTCCCAGTTGGAGTATATTTACGTTACTGTGGAAGACTTCTGCTCCTGATAACTACCATGGCTGATTCTGAGACAAGGTTGCACAGAGCCTTTTAGATAATGCCATGGTAAGTGTACCATGAACAACAAAGACAGAGTAGATCAAAAACTATTAGTGGTGGGCATGACTCAGGACCTTCTGAATTTGGTGCAGCTCTTCTCCTTGAAGTTTTTTTCTTTTCTTTGTCTGATGGATCTGTCTGGCACCACTTATCATGGATCTTTGGTAGTTGCATGGGAAACAGGGAACCTCTTATTGCCAGAGACTTCCATTTGGGATGACCAAAAAGTCCAGTCGTCATCCAGAGGGACTGAAAGACGGGGAGTTACAGATAGGAGGAAAGTTCATCCAAAACCTCCAGATATGCCCTGTTTACATGTCCCCTGACTATCTGTTTCTGGCTCTGCCAGTCTACAGGAAGACACTGACTTCTAGGTCCAGCCTGAAGGCGCATGCCCCCATTTGGACCTGATTGCCTTCCCCCTTCTTTTCTCCATGGGTCCCACAAAACTCCCTCCCCAGTCCTGGATCCAAAAGAATAATGGCTTTATGTAGCTTGTAAAATTCTATTATCTCTGTATTCAAAACTCAACAACTGGGAAATGGCTGTAATAAGCGTGTTATTAAGCGTGTAAATACACTTTAACTTCAGACCTCCAAAGGAAGTCTCTTGCTGTCTTCCTCGCTGTTTCCTCTCCATGTTTTCGCCATGTGGTTGGATTTCATAGACATACCTTCTTTCCCCCTCTCCCAGGCTGGCGTGCTGTCCCATTTGACTGTGCTAAGGACAATGCTCCCCTCTGCTGAGCATACCATGAAGCCTCCTGGAGAACTCAGAGTCTTCGAGGGAAGATGAGTACCTGGTGAGGATGGGGGTCTTAGGGAAGGGGGGAGGAGGGCTAGGGTGAGGAGGGGAGGAAAACATTAAAAAAAAGAAAGAAGCCAAGTGCATTCTTTCTGCAACACTCAGGAAAAAGAATGTTTCACAGGGGATTGGAAAGGCGAAATTTTTTCACATCCAAATGGATTGCAATTTCCCTCCATTTAGCACCTGAAGGTAATTAGCTCGAAGAGACTGTCGGCTGAGAAACACGTTCATGGAACATTAACTCTCATACATTCTCCAGTTGCAGGGAATTAATAGGAAAGATTAAAGTTTAAAGAGAGCAAAATGCCATTACCTCGCAAGCCACCTCTCTCAGCGGCAGTAACTAGCCCTCACTAACCTAAAAGCACCATTGGAGTCCCTGGCTCCTGCTTCAGGCAACGACAGATGAGACGGGCCTCCACGCTGCCCCGAGCTGCTGCCTGTCCGTGGGCTGCGGTGACCCACCTGCAGGCAGCAACAGCAACGGGGCTCACAGCTCCGGCAAAGATGCCAGAGTGCACACATACACATCACCTTGGGACTAACATGCATGTGCAAGCATGTCCCCATATGTACAACTCTATAGGCGCCCGATAGTGTCTTTTCAGCAAGACGTGAGCTGTGAGTGCCCTGTCACAACAGAGCTGGGGACAAAGTGGTCCCCTGCGTGCCCCCACCAAGGCCTTCTGCTGGCGCGTGGGGCAGGCGGGAGGGATCCCCCGCGCACCCCCCAAGCAGCCCCGCATCGTCTCCCTCCCGTTCCCGTTCCCTGCTGGCACGTCGGTGCCTGTGTGAGGATTCTGGCAGCCTGCTGAGCTCCTGCAAAGTCCCAGTCGCAACGGTACAACACAGAAAGGCCTCACAGCTGAATCGGCTCTGTGAATGATACCAAATCTGTCCTGATGGAGGGATTATGCCTTCTTCTCAAACAGAAGGAAAAAAAAAACCATTAAAGGGTGGGGGCCCTATTTTGGGGGTTGGGGGGTAAAGTTTATATAAGCTTCTGCACTTTAAAGATTTCCATGTTGCTTTAGCATTTCAGGGAGAAAGCACAGGAGAGAGAGTGAGAGAGAGAGAGAGAGAGAGGGAGAGAGAGAGCGAGAGCGAGATGAAATTGAGACATGGAAGAATTTATTGCCCAGAAAATTCCATTCTGCTATCTGATTCGAAAAGTCCAGTCCCCCCAGCTTCGGAAAATCTATTTTCCACATTTTAATACCCTGCAGAACAGTCCTCATAACTCATCCGAGTGTGTTAAGCACAGTTTTATTAGATCTGAAACAAATTTTGGTGGGGAGATACTATAGGTCATTAACCATGGAGTAATTTTATCCTTGTTTCCCTAATGATGCCATAATGGCGAGCGAATTTCTTAACTAAAGACCAAAGAACATTTTGAAGGTCAGTTTCATCTGTGAGCTCCTTCAAGCGCTTCTCGGAGAAGATTGGAAAACTCGCCGATTTTTTGAAGAGTCATTAATAATGTGAAAGCTGAAAGAGCTCTCTCCCATTTGCGTTCCTGCTTTTTACCTTTTAATTTTATATCGCTTTAGTCCCTTTCTTTTTCTCCCTCTCTCTCTCTTTTTAACTCTCTTCTGGAGTGGCCCCTCGTGCAGCTGAAAAATGAAATGGGCCATTCGTGAGGGCATCCTGAGCCGAACCAAGGCAGGGCAAGGTTCCAGGAGGAGGAAAGGGCAGCCGTGGCCATGGGTGCCCAGTGCTGCGGCTGGGAACCCGGTGCCATAAATGTCCCTCCAGCAGCCCTGGGTGCCAGTCTGCCCCCTCACAGCGGTGTAAATCAGCAGTGGGGCTGTTGGAGCCTATGACACTTCATCTGTGCAAAACTGGGGAGGGGGACCAGGCTGTGCCTCTCCCTACCTAACAGGGCACGTGGGTTTTTAGCCTGTGTGAACAAGCCCATGCCTGGATCACGGAGGGTTGTGTTGACAGAGTGACCAGTGCACTAAGCATGAATGTGCATGTGTATGCGTGAGTAAGGTATGTGTGTTGGTGACCCTGAGCTCATTGCAGGGGTGATACGAAATATTGAAATATTTATATATA
>NW_010203774.1:0-2622 GCF_000695765.1 Mesitornis unicolor | reverse complement strand
GTGCCACCAATTCCTCGACTGGTTTTGTCCAAGGATGCTCCCCTTGAGGACATTTCCTCAGACGATTTCCCTGCAAGGACAGACACCACTTGGGCATCTCCTGAGGAGTCTCTGGAGCAAACACCACCAGTTTAATCAGATTCTCTGCTGTGGTCCTATATTCCTTTACACTCAGCTCATGTTCTCGCAGAGGCTTCCTTACTTCATGGTTTTAGAGCAGTTTTACCATTAGCAAAATGCTTCTCAAAATTCCCTTTTCCAGTCCCACCCGTTAACTCACCCCAACACCCATTCCCACATCTGGACCCAACTTCCCCGTGTGAGGATGTACTTCTACCTACAACGGATTATTTGTTTATAACCAAGCCAGTTTCCTACCTTAGGACATATTTTACCACAACCTCTGCATTTACCAGGAGTGACCGAAACGTTTCCGAAAAAGCTGTGAGTTTTACCCTTCCACAGCACCATTTACCCCCATATTTATGTAGCTGTGTTCCTAAAAGTCACACAAACAACCCCCAACCCCTTGATATTGCCATTTATGTCCTTCCTGCTCCTACAAGGATGCTAAATCTGAGTGTGTTACAGTCGCTATTACAGAGTGATTTTACAACAGTGACATTTCTCAGGGTCCCCAGGGGTACACGAGGAGTTGCTGCTCCTTTTCCTGGCTCGCTGCTCCACGAAAAAGGCATTCACCATTCCTCCTTGTGATACAACGGGGGGAAACCGAATTATCACAGCACGTTTTGGGCTTGCAGCCTTCACCACCTCCAAATTCCAGAGCCGGATCGAATACTTGGGCACGGGCACCGCAACCCTAAGGTACCCGCACCACAGGGAACTCCTCGCACTTTACACCTGGCTCTGCAACCTCCTACAGCAGCAGAGCCCACGCTGCCTTTCCTACGAGGTGTGCTCATCACCACAGCGCGGCCTGGACCTGAGAGGTGCCTGTAAGAAATCTGGGAAGAGCCGTTCACTGGGACATGGAGCGATAGGACGAGGGGGGATGGTTTTAAACTGGAAAAGGGCAGATTTAGGTTGGATCTGAGGAAAAAGCTCTTCCCCATGAGGTGGTGGCTCAGTGGCACAGGTTGCCCAGAGGTGGTGCAGGCCCCATCCCTGGAGATATCCAAGGTATTGATGGGCTCTGAGCACCCTGATGTGGTGCCAATGTCCCTGTCAGTGCAGGGTTGGGCTGGAGGGGCTGTAAAGGTCCCTTCCCACCCAGCACACTGGTGATCCTGCGATTTGGGGGATGGCCCAGAGCGCGAGGTGTTGGTGGGACATGGACTTTGAGAGCTGCTCAGTTCAGGAGTGTGGCTGTGGGGGGCGTGTCCTGGATTTACTGGGACAGAACTGATGGACAACAGGAAATTTAATGGACAATAGAAAATTCAGTGGAAAATAGAAAATTTAATGGAAAAGAGAAAATTTAATGGAAAATAGAAAATTCAGTGGAAAACAGGATATCTATCTACATCTATCTATATCCATCTATATCTATATCTACCTATATCTATCTACCTATATCTATCTATATCTATCTCTATATATCTATATCTATATCTATATCTATATATCTATATCTATCTACATCTATATCTATCTATATATCTCTATATCTATCTACATCTATCTATCTCCATCTCCATCTCTCTCTCTCTCTCTCTCTGTACATGTCTATCCATATATTGTATCCATCTCTCTATCATATCCACGCCTGTATCCATTTCTGCAACCATCTCTGTATCCGTGTCTGTATCCGTGTCCATATCCACGTCCACACCTGAATCCATGTCCAGATCCTTGACCGAAACCATGTCCATATCCGTATCCACGACCGAAACCCTTCCCACCCAGCACACTGGTGATCCCATGCTGTGACTGCAGTGGATTTTCACAACCTTGATGCTTTAGTTTTTAACGCTTTAACATTGAGTCGGTCTAAGAAAAATCTCTCGCTTGTTGTTGACCACTTTGCAGGCAAAATAATCACTGTCTTAAAGTACCCTTGGTACATTTTTAATCAAAATTGCAATTTTGCCTTATTCAGTTTATGGAAAAATAAAAGGCCGCTCTGCGTACGGATAAATAAATCAAAAGAGGCGGGTTTGTCGCTGTGGGAAGGGGTCGGTGCTGGTTGTTGCTGTTGTTTGAAGCCCACAGAAGCAGTGGTTGCGTTATTTGTGTTTATTACCAGATGAGGTGGTGGATAACTTGGTTTAGGTGCCTATTTCCAGGCAAGTGAACGCCAGGAAATTGGTTGTGCAGTAACTTGGGGTTTTATACGGCGGTTTTTGTAGGGCTTCTGCTCTAAAAGGTGAATCAGCAGAAGGAACCAGGAGTGTTTGGGTTATTCTGTTGTCCTTTAAATTCACATTTTTACAGGTGCTCTTAATGCAGGGACGTGGCATTAACAGGCTTGGGATTTTTTGCATTGCCTGTATTACATCAGGTGTTACGGTGACTGGAGCTAAACCCAGTTGTGACACTCACAAGTGGTGTCCCCAGGGCTCGGGTTTGGGGCCAGTCCTGTTTATCAGTGATCTGGATGAGGGGATCAAGTGCTCCCTCAGCAAGGCTGCAGATGACACCGAGTTGGGAGGGAGTGTG
>NW_010203773.1:118475-149091 GCF_000695765.1 Mesitornis unicolor | reverse complement strand
ATATTATATTATATTATATCGTATCATATCGTATCTTATCACATATCATATCATATCATATTTTACTCAACTCTAAGTGAATAGAATATTTTCATTAATCTAAATTAGCAGTGGATCAAACTTACTAGGAAGCTGGCTCTGTGTTTCAGGTAACATATTAATGAGTCGTATTTAAAATTATATTTTACACTTGGTCATGTGATACTTAAAAAATGACAGATTGGGATTTACCCACAAAGGTTTTTTTGTTCCTTTTTTGGATTTTTCCATCCATCTGCTCTTTTTTTCTTTTCCCTTCTGCTGCATTTTCAGAAAACTGAATTTTAATTTCTTATTTTTTAATGTAAAAATAAAAGTGAGATAAGCGATCTAATCTGTGAGGATACTGTGTATTAATAGCTCTCAGCTTTGTTCCACTTGCTGGCTTTGAAAAGATGCAATCTTGAAAAACAGGAAGGAAGAAAAATATAACTTAGAGAAGGACAGCAACAGAATAGTCAGATACGTTTGTCTTACAGATGGGAAGTAGAGTTTTAAGTGAATAGTCATTTGGATTTCTTTGGTAATCAGAAGCTAACTGGAGTCACTTGCAAGGGACCAAATTTAAGAGTAGTGTTTGCTTAGCACTTCCTTAAAGTCAAGACATGTTGGGCTCATCCTTTCTCTCACTAAACATGAGACCTATGCACACACAGGTTTTTTTGCTGTTTAAAGCTCTGAAGTACTACACCTGCGCAATAAACAAAAAAAAAAGAAAAAGAAAAAAAAAAGTAGTAAGTAGCTCCTATGCCTAAACAAAGATAAAATGTTTCATTCACAAGTATTTGGTTTTTTATATGTAAAAAAGTTGTGCATACCTGTAAACTGCTGTATCTAAAGTGAGCAATGAGTCTTTAAGATTTTTATTTATTTAATATCCTGAAGATGACAAAATCTACCAGAACACTTTAGGGCTCCTATTTATCTGAACACCTCTTTTTATCTTTATCTGGATAACCTCCATGACAATGTCCCCCATAGTGTTTAGCTTCTTGCTTTGTAAGAGAAAAACATTAAATGGGGAGCATGCAAACTGAATCCAAACTTATTAAAATAAAATCTACAGAGAAATAATATCACATGTTAAGTGCTGGAGTAGGAGTGATGCAACTCCATCACTGTTATCCATCTGTTTTGAGCATACAGTGGATATTTTCATCCATGGTCACCATTATGTTTCTGACAGGCCTGAGGAAGAACTATCTTTTAAGGGCTATATAGCAGCAACAGTAAGAGGGCCCATAAAACATTTATGCAGTGCTGCAGAGTTTATTTATTAAAGCCTTGATACTTGTGGGCTCTTCTAATATGAAATACTGTAAGTAGGCTTAAACTTGATGAAATTATTCAAGAGGAGAGGAAAGCCAAACATCTCAAAAAGATCTGAGATTTCTCAAGGTCAGGAAAAAATAACTTTAAGAGTAGTAAAGTCCAGAGGTGCCTGTGGCACAGGCCAAGATTTTGAACACTAAGAATACAGAAAGAAAGGAGTGACCTTTAGATTTACTATTAAGCTAAATGATAAAGTGACATGAGAAGATGGAAAATGAAAAAGGAGAAGTTGCCAGAGGTAACAGTAAATTTGTGACACTTGGTGACAAAGAACCATGAAAATGTTAACAGTTACATGCAAGGAAGCCTAGAGAGAAGGCTATACATTCTGTCTGACTGTGGTCAGAGTTGGAGGTAGTGGTGCTGTGGGAGAGAATGAGTTTTTCCTGCAAAAAAAAAGCAGAAGCAAAAATTAAGATAATTAGTTCTTCCTGCAAAAGAAAAAGCAGAAGCAAAAATGAGAATGAGACTTTGACAAGGAGGAAGGGAAGTTTCTGAAGGAGAACAGAAAAGGACTAGTTACTAAGGAAAGGAAAGGAAGAAAAACAAGAGTCCTGAGTTACAGTTCCAGACAGACTGTAAAGAAGAAAGGCATGTTGAAAGCAAAGGTCCATTTAGAGAATTAAAGAAAACACGGGAGAGACAGTGTGCCATTTCCTCAGTGTTTTCAAGCGAAATAGTGAAATTCTGTAGTACATAGAGGAAGAAAAGACAGAGTGAATTCTCTAGAGAAGAGGAATTTTTGAAGAAGAGATTGAAAATATTCTTTAAATTTGAATGGAAGAATAGGAAGAAGAAGGAGTTAGAATGAGACGATAAGTGGTGAAGGTTAAGTTGTGAGCTGAGCATGGACTAGCAGGAGAGAGGTCTCAGAGGACAAAAGAAAGAGGTTGGGGGCAAGAGGTTGAATAGATGGAGAGTTACAAACAAGTCCTAAAACTAACCCTGACACTGTCTTTAGGGTAGACACAAGTGTGCTTACTTGGGGAAATACCTTAGAATGTCTTTTTTTGAAAGTCTTACATAGGTAACAATTAATTGGCAATGTTACAACAAACACAAGTTTGGTAAACATTAAAAAATAGCTTCAAATGGAAGGTTTGCAGTGATTAGCATTAAAATACTGTAGTAGAAAACACTTAAATTTTAAATCAACAACTTGAGTAATGTTATTCTAAGAACAGTAGTCTCTAATTCATTCATACAATGGCAAGATGCTTGACCCTGCATATACCTCACTGATCACAGGATAGGTTCAGTAAATAGACTACTGTAGTTGTAGGAGAAGGGTCTGTCATCTAACTTCTGTTTTAGATCAACAGGTGATAGGGGTATGCAGTTGTGATACAGAGGAACAGAGCACGTCAGACACATCGATAGTTATCCTAAATCAGTTTCATTGCTCATGATTCATCAGCTGTCCTGTTGCTTTTCACAGCAAAGCAACCTTTCCCTTGAAACAAAAATCAAGTATTTGTTGAATGGCAAAAAAAAAGTTGGTACAGGAAAATAATTTCAAGAAAGCAATAGAGAAATCTTCCTGGTGAACAGAATAAAGTTTGAGCAGAAAAAAATAAAGATACCCAGCTTGTACTGGGTAACTTTCTTTTGCTCCTAACACCCTAATACAGAATTAAATCCAGGCTGACAATGACGGAAAGGTGTTATCACAGTGTGCCTGATATTCAACAAGTTTGTTTCAAGTCTCTTTTTGACAAGTAGTTGCCAACATTATAAAAAACCCAAAAGCAGCCAAACAAAAAACCCCTACAAAACCAAAAGCAATGAATGTTTCTGCTATTCAGGTATGGTTAACTGACACACCTACATACAACTGAAGTGTCTGGAATCAAACTCATAAAGCATACCCTGCAACTCAGCACTCTCTGATATTCAGCCTTACACAGTTAAGAAACCTTGCATAATGGATTTTCACTGCAGTAGCTCTGTGCTGTATATATTAAAAAAGAGCTATTTTCACATGCAATAAATTAACTTTAAAATATGGAGGGAGGAAGGATAAAAGTTTTACCAAACTTTTCAAGTATCTTCCTTGTGTGATTTTCTTGCAAAATGTAGCTTAATAGTGCACTGTTTCTTAATGTATCATTCACATTTGATTTATTAACTTTTTATTAACTTAGAGAATAGATTTGCAGCAGGATAGTGTATTTGCAGTAAAAAGTCATGTGTGTGGTATTTGCAGGGCCACTAAAATGGCGAGGGAGATTGCGCCGAGATTCCCCTCCCCCATAATAAAACATCATGGTATTTTCTGTTTGGTTGGTTGGTTTTGGTTTTTTAAAGTTTCTAATTACAAAGATACAGATTGCAAATTCATTTATTGCATCATTATTAGAATGGTGAATTTGTTACTGATTTTCATGGATACAGAATTTGCAGTTTTTTTAAAAAGCTATTATTTGATTGAAAAGCATGCATACTACCCACCACCGAGCCTCAGCCTCTTGTGATCAGTTTTACCTTAAAAATCTTTCCCATGAAAAAAATGGAAATATTTTACACAGAAAAGTTTGAAAAATAATGTCATTTCATAATCTCTGTTGCTGTAATATTAAATTGCTGCCATGGACCTGTATAGGTTTCACAAAGATAGCTTTATGTAACTGAGGCCAACTGATTGGTTTTACAATCAGTATACAGGACAGTTACAATCAGTTTTACAGGAGCATGAAGCTGACTCAGATTATAAAATACATTTCTATTTATATACATAAGAATATAGATACACATATACTATTTAAATTGTAAGGAAGAAAATTTTAATTAAGGGCTGAAATTTTTATCATTTTGTCTTCTGAGCAATTAAATAAAGGAAAGGTTTCCTTTTACATAGAAAATACTTTCGTGTGGTTGCAGGTGAAAATTTTTACTTTGTGCAACCTGGAAAATTTGGTTTGGCCTATTTTCTGATGCTGTCTTGTATTTGTTTCAATTGAAACAAGCAGCATGTACTGGAAAGATACAGTACAAAGGATTTGAGCACACATACAGTTCTAACCTACAAGGTTTTTTATGCATTGTTAATCTGTTATTCTGTAACTTGTGATCAAGCTGAACTCAGTTCATGCTATGTCTATCTTCATTAATACAGAAAATTTTTACGGTGATTAAGATGACCGAACACGTCCTTATTACATGGCAGTTAAAATTTGAATAAGACAATTATACTGCGTATGTTGTTCTAGAGGTGTATTGCAACAGCTGAGTTTGGAAAAATAAAGAGATAATAGGTAATACTGCATACTACAAGGCAATTATTGGAAGGTGTGGAACCTGTGTTCCATCATGTACATTCACAATGTTAGATGATATAAAGACTCTACAAGACAGTATTAAATGAACACAGTTCTGCAGAGATCTTGAAAATACTCATTGGTTTATTAGTAATAAACAGATGAAATCCCCTATCAGCAAAAGGCCTTATAGCTGTTGGTTTTAATTATTCTACACTTGTTAGACATAATCTTTAAGAAAATGCAGAGCCTTATTGCTAATGTTAGATTTCATCAGCATAGTGCATGGGAAATGGCTTCAGTAAGAAATGTTGAGGCCCTAATCTCCACAGACTCATGCCATGCTCACACTGCAAGAGTGGATAACCAGATTTGGAAGCTGCAAAGGAGAAATAGCAACTTTTCTGTCTTTCCAGTAAGTGGGATGAAACAAGCACACTGCCTCTGCCATTTACTACCATTTGTTCTAGGATGCTGTCATTCACCATAGAGAGGAAATGAAAAACTCAAAACTTGATCTGTTCAGTGTTCATCACGATCTATGCAATTGATGACTGATTTCCTATCAGAAACAAATAGAAGTCCTCCTCAAGTTAAGAGCCAGTAATGGAAAAGTACAGATCTTACTGCAGTTTGCTTCAGCACAAGATGATGAGGTATCATTCAACAAACAGTCCTGATCTGTCATATTGATTCTGATGGAACAAGCAGGCTTGGAATGTCAAATGACCATCTCTCTGTGAAGCTCTAAACAAGTCAGTTTTCTGAGTATTTCAGAACATGTAAAACTTCAAAAAGAAGAGAGCTGCTACCCGAGATAGTAATCATTAAAATACACTAGTCCTTTATAAGAAGCTATAACAAAAAAAAAGTTCATTTCCCTTTTTGTACGGTAAAATAAGCTCTGTCAACAGCAGTTCACTTAAGGTGCTTAAAAAAAGCAGCATTTGAAGTGCTATCTACACCCTACATAATTCAGGTCTGAAATCTATCAGGATTTCACATATATTGGATTGGCAAATCCCAATTAAAAACATATTGTGTCTGTATTACAGGACTCTTTTTGTAGCAAAAGCATGGTATGTCCCTTCACATAAAGATGAGTAAATAAATTGATGTAGTTTTCTTCAGATTAACTCCATTTGTACAGTTAACACCTTTTCTTGATTTTAATGTCAAGAAAAGCATAAGTATTTACAGCTATTAGCATGCATGTACTGAGAAATCCAACTCATACTTTCTGCCAAATCTGTTATTTTCTATCACAGAAGAATGAATTCGTAGATTTGAGGATGCAAGCTAATGTTGTTACTATAGTAAAGTGTGGCTATGGAGTTAGAATGACTTGTAAACAGCAATGGAAAAATGCAGACAAAATTAGTTAAGTAACCTGTGTGCAGACAGAATGGTCCCAGTGTTTTACAGTCATGAGAATAAGTGCTTTGCACTAGTGTCCTTGGCATGGATTAGTATTTTCCTGCTATACTTTATAGTACATTACAATGTACTACTCAAATATAATCTTGACTGAATTAGAAGAGTGCACTGTATATTTGTACTTTGGGTACTTCAAGATGCTTCTTACAGTTTGAAAGATTCCACTGAGATCACTGTTGTTTGAGTTTAAACTAGGGAAGACCACTATTAATGGTATTTCATATTAAAAAGAAGGTTAATACAATCCTGCACTGTATTTTCAAGAAAATCACGTAGCTTATATTGTTTTTGCCCCAGGTATATCAGCCACGTATCCATGCATTTTCAATAAAGCTGAAGCAAGAGTCAGTAAAGCGTGACCTGTTCTTTAACTTCTAAAAGCAGCTTTTCATGGAATATTCAATGCTTACCACGTACACAGAACAAGTCAGAATCTATTAACTGACTGAATGTACACCATCCTTATGTTCATCAAACATTTCTGTCTCAGTAACCATCCTCGATGAATAGTGTTTTCATCCTTCAGCTTGATTTTCTTTTGGTCAGGGTGAACTGAACTACAACTGTCTTTTACATGAAGGTAAAAAAGACAAGTAAAAATTGTTTAAACTACACTTTTAAATTACTTACACTAGAAATATAGAATAAAACCAAACCTATTCCATAGGCCAGATGATCTGCATAAACATACTATCACCTGGTACTGCATATATGCCATTTCATCAAAACCATTTGCTTGGAATCAAATATCATCCAGGAGGAGATAATAGCCATCTTTCAATACTTGAAAGGTGCCTGTAAGAAAGCTAGGGAAGAACTGTTCACAAGGGCATGTAGCAATTGGGGTAATGATTTTAAACTAGAAAAGGGTAGATTTAGGTTGGATATTAGGAAAAAATTCTTCAGTATGAGGGTGGTAGATCATTGGAACAGCTTGTCCAGAGAGGTGGTGGAGGCCCCATCTCTGGAGATATTCAAGGTCAGGCTTGATGGGGCTCTGAGCAACCTGATCTGGTAACAACATCTCTGCTTACTGCAGAGGGGTTGGACTAGATGATCTTTAAAGGTCCCTTCCAACCCAATACATTCTATGATTCTATGATTTATTCTACAATAGAATAATCAATTTTTATATAAGTATGTAGCAATGAGTTTCACTCACTGATTTGAAGCATCTTTACTAACTTGTACTTAAGTCTGGAAAAACTTGTTTGAACCCTTCACTACTACTACTGGTACTACTAAATGATCTTAATATTCAAATTTATTATTGAATTTATTTGTGTTACATTCCAAAATACTCCTTTTCTGGGTTATACTTCATAGTGGGGAAAAAGATAGAAACGAGCAAATACTTGAGGTAAAATTTTAATAATTAAAATATTATAACAAAGGTTCAAGTAGGATGAGTGTTCTCCCTAGAATTAAAAAGCAGAGTACTGGGAAGGAGCAGTATCTGTGAGTTTCTTCCCTTATCCCCGTCAGTGGCTCCTTCAGCCATTCATTCTTATCTTTACTTAGTAAGTCATAACTTTTAAGAAAAAGTTAAATATTCTCTGGTAGCCAGAGTATCACAAAAGTGTACATAGATTATAGATAAATGATAAAGTATTTCCTGCAAATGTAGAAGGCTGATATTGTTTTTACTTAAGTTTAAAAAAGTCAGGGGAAGGAGAAAGAGGAGTTGAGTGACAAAAGTGGTGTTAGCAGCATTCGTAATCCATTTTGCCATGGAAACTGCTGCTCTGTGGAATCCCAGTCTGCTGCGAGCACATGTTGCTAAGGAAAGAGAAGTAGACAGCTGTTACAAGGCTATCAGAGCAGTTCATAATGGTAGTGATAGGAGGATGATTAGCTCCCACATCCTCTTTCCTCAGTATCATTAACTCATGGCTTACTGTTACCATATTGTTCTTTCATGGAAAGTGACTATGGTAATTTTCTTACCAAAAAATCTAAGAGATTAGTTTAAAATGTCTAAAAAAGATCACTGATACTGTGTTCTTTTTAAATAACATCCCTTACTTCGATAGCTTATGCCACTTTGTTTACCTACTGAAATATGTCCTTGAAGATTAAGTATATGCACTTACCATGTGGCAGCTGCCAAATCACAGTAAATGTTTCCCACTAAAACTAATTTCCTGCTAAATGTGCAGAAAAAAATAGCAGAGCTCAGGCCCCCACAAACCTGCTAACCTACTAATTAACCCCTGCACATGCTTTCTTAACTTGCCTTAAGGTTACCAACTATCTAAATTATACTTCTGTTAATGACACCAACTTGTTCAGCAGACTTGAACGGCACAACATTTAGTCTCAATAAAAACCTAGAAACAAGTTGCTCTTCACCTAAAGGGCTTTCCCTCTAGTTTGCTGGCAGTTTCTAGGACATTCCTCCTGGCCCAAGCTCTTTGAAATATGCAGTTGCAGCTACTCTTAGTTTAAAAACCAGAGGACAATATTGTATGATTGCAGTATAATTTTGCTTTCAGGCCTCAGTATTTCATAAAAACGAAGTTCAGAGTGAGTGGCTGGTTGTTGCATGAACACTAACAAGTGAATGCTTAACTGAGACATGAATGCTTATCAAAGATATGAACAAGATAGAAAAGAATCATTGAAATGTCAATTTTAGAATAAGGGAGTTAAACTGAAATGGAAAGTTTAACCTGTACATCAAGGAAATCTTCCTTACAAAGGTGCAGATATGAGAATAGTCATCCAATGAAAATACTAAAAACATAGAAACTTCTGATTTTGCTGTGCAGAGTGTCCAAGCAGCATGAAAATTATTCTGCATATACAGGGGTTAAACTGAGTGAGTTTTTTGGTTTGTTGGAGTTTTAAAATTTTGTTTCATTTTTTAATCTTTTGACATTAGTCATTCAAATCCAAGTAAGCTTTTGGCTGAACACTCTATATATGTTCCTCCATATACATATATATAAAGAACTGATGATTAGGGTAACTTATTTGAAAAAAAAGTATCTTTCATATTCAATTCTAATATTTCCTTTTATATTTCAGGGTGCAAGTTGAATTCTATATGAATGAAAATACATTTAAAGAGAGACTAAAGCTCTTCTTCATCAAAAACCAAAGATCAAGTAAGCAGTTGGATTAATTTCTGTTAAGCATTATTGTGATACTTTGAGTAGAATTCAATTTAATTGAAGGCAACAGCAAAGCTATCATTAATTTTCTTGAGCTAAAATTTTACACCATAGAGTCACTTTTACATAATATCCAAAATTATTTCAAAAGTATTATTTAAACTTTTAAAAAGTACTTAATTTGTAGGATCAAATACTTAGTGATGTGATTTTATTTCTGTATTGTGATCAAGTTGACTAATTTGCATAGATCTAACATTGCAATGCTCATTGACAAGTCATGACCTTATGTCCAGGAAAGCAGAGAGCCTCTAACATGCTGGAGGAAAAAGGCTGCGGAAGTACCTAACTTCTTGAAGTGTTCAATTTTATTAAGTATTCCTAAAAAAAATTTCTAACTTGATGCATACAAAAAAAAGCAATTTGGAAAGGAAACTAATGAGAAGGACATACTCCTTCTCCTGAATGTGGTACCTCAGAAATGTAGTCCTTGTCTAGTCTGATTTAACAATATCTTCATTGACATATGCACTTAAATTCATTGGCCATCATAGAAGAGAATAATGTGGAGGAACTAAGATATTCTTTTTATATACATCCATGCAGCTGGTCCAAGGGGATGGAAACATAGTGTGTTATCAAATCTTGATTAGACCAGTGGAGTCCATAGCTGAGAAGAGCAGTAACTGACCTCAGTTTTCCTGTGTGACAGGATTGAATTTACCTCCATTTTCCGTACACCTTTAAAGAACTAAAATTACAATAGCTTTATACATAAAGCTTTTAGAATAGAAAGACTACATTTTGGCCTTTAATACAGTTAAGATTGTTCCATGGCTTTGTGTCTGGGAAATGACAAAAAGGAGAAGAGAGCTTTACTTTTTCAGTGTCCCAGTCTAAAAAAAACACAGACAAATAAAATTTAGGAGACAAGATCAAATTTTTAAAAATAAGACAGACCATAAAGTCTTCCATCTGTAAGAGGAAGTATTAAGTAAATACTAGTTCTACATCACAGAATATTATCTTTTTATTGGTTAAGCTTCTCTAACTTTCAAAGTGTAATAGGCAAAATATTCCCCTAAGCAAAAAAAAAAGAGTCACTGTACTGTGAATAACTGATATTTTCAAATTGAGCTTTGGGATTATTTGCCCATTTTCAGCTGGAGAATCAGGTTTAACAAAGCTTCTGGATGTTCATCCATGGGGAAAGCTTTATTTATTACAGTCACATAGACACGCAGGGGGAAAGTAATCTTAATTCAGGTGCCTAAATAGCATAAAAAGGAGAGGACTACCTCTGGTAGTAAATGATGTAGATAGCCTTCAGAGTATCTGTCTTCTCTTCTAAACTTCAGCTGGGACATAGGTTTTTTCACATTATTACACATTTAACTAGATTTGGTTGATAAATTTACTTTCTAATGAAGATTTTTATTTGAAATCAGTTTCTAGTTCTGTATTAGCGCTCTTCAGAGCTCTCTTATTGCATTTTGGCCAATATGAAAAGAATGCGTACAAAACCTTAGTATGCATAGAACAAAGAAAGGAGATGTAGGATGAACAATTTAATACTCCATTTTATGTTTGTGAATCTAACAGTGTTGCAAAGAATGATTTTTTTGCTCATACAATTTGGTTTGTAGGTTGACGAGTCTCCCTCCATAGAGAGATTAAAAAACTGCCTAGACATGGTCTTGGGCAACCAGCTCTAGGTGGCCCTACTTGTGCTGTGGGGGTTGGACAAAATTACCTCTAGGGGTCTCTTCCAACCTCAACAATTCTGAGTCTTGTTATAGACAAATGATTTTAACTATATTTCCATATTAAATGTAATTAATTGCACTACAACTTCTCAAATGGTTTTAGTTCTCTTCTACTTTTCTCCCTGTGACTTTACATGTCTTTTTAAATATTTTGTATCTTTATAGTCTTTGACATCTGATATTGTTGATACAGTGTGTAATGGAGTAAGAGACAAACCAGAAAAAGCCCCCTAAACTAGGAAAGAGTATTACTCTTGGCTAGAAAGGCAGTCTGGAAAGCTGTAAGCAATAAATAGCCTTTTTATTCCTAATCTAGTCCACAAAAGAGAGATCTGATGCACTCTTGTTTACTTACACATCTATAAATTTATGACCTGAATCACTGTAATTCACTTTTCACTGATAAGACAGGAAGGTTTTGAATAGTACCTTCTTGCTTGAGGTAAGTGAAAGATTTTTTTTTCCTTACTTAGATCTTAACAAGATTAAAAAATACATAAATACAGGTACATATTTTGATGGTATAACTGCAGGCTCTGTACATCTAAAACTAGATACATTTATGATCATCAGCCCAAAAATTAAACCAGAAGTTAATTAACTAGTAAGAATTCATAGCCATTCCTTTGCCAAGTGCATACCCTTCTGGCTAAGTGTATTGTCATAAGTTACTGTACTGGGACATCTCTATTATGTTGTGATTGGGTAAGTGTGATGTAGGGGTCCAGAGGAGAGGAATAATGTGGAAGTTTATTTGAAATATGCAAGAGAGTGGGATGCAACTGTTAATTCATCCTATTGGAGATGGGATCATGCTGAAGACTAATAGCACAAGAATTTTCCTGCTTGCCTTCCTTGATGATTGCTAAAAGAATCTAGATTCTGATGAATTCTCCTTTACAGTGGTGCCATACAGAGCTGAGGTATGTTTTGTGGAAGCATACTGTGGTTTTGATTAAGAAATGAAAACGTGGTAGTGATTTCCTCCTGTAGACAGCTAGTAAAGATGCTGTCATTGTAGGCACCTTCTTTTCCTGACAGGTCCTCAGGGGAGGGCTCCTAAGAAAACTCCTAAGAGATAAGGAATTTTTTTTCTACTGTTGAATTATGCAGCCAGTTCACAGAAAGTAAGTTGGAGAGTGAGGGTGCTTACTGTACTTACAGCAACACATAGCATGGACATGCCACTTCCACTAGAATCCCCCTGGTTACCCAAGCACTGCTACTGGTTCTCATGATACAAGAGGTTTAAACAACAATTAGACATTAAATAAGGCAATTTCAGGAGAAAAAAAACAAAACAGGAAGTACAACAAAATTATAATTGTACTGAATGGGCAAAAAAAAATCCCCAAACCAAAGTGTACAGAATTAGTAAGTTCAGTCAAACACTCCTTCTGGTTATGCAGATCTTGGTTCTTGTCCAGATACTCACAACCAGAATCCTCTAAAATACAATCTCCAAAAACCTGATGCCGAGATAGTACCCCATGTACTCATTGAATCCTCTGTTGAAATTGGAGGATTCTGTTGGCCAGACATATCACGGAGTTGATAAATATATTGCACTTTAGATCTTAGTTGATGTTCAGTGAGAGCACTAAAAACCTTCCTTCACGTACTAAAGATGTAATTGCTATCACTGAGGAAAATAATTGTCAGTACTATCAGCAAGTATATCAGAGTGTATAGCTAAATCAAACTTCATGTTCACCAGTTTTCCCTAATGCTTAAGAAGTGTATTTAACACATCAGAGTGTAATATTTCATGGTTTTGTCAATTAGACCAGTCAACTTCAGAATTTATATTAATTTTCTATAGAATACTATAGAATATTGAATATAGAAAATATTCTATTTTCTATAGAATACTATTCTGTATTCACCACAGTACTGGTGAACTATAATATTTTACTCTGTACTTAAAAGTAGCAAATCCTTGTCCAAACTGTGAAGGAAACTTTAACTTTTAAGGTAGTTATATTTATTTCACAAAAACAACGTTCATGTTTATAAATATTTAAAGGGTGAGTGTCACGAGGATGGAGCCAGGCTCTTCTCGGTGACAAACAATGATAGGACAAGGGATAATGGGCACAAGCTGGAACACAGGAGGTTCCACTTAAATTTGAGAAGAAACTTCTTCTCAGTGAGGGTGACAGAGCACTGGACCAGGCTGCCCAGAGAGCTTGTGGAGTCTCCTTCTCTGGAGACATTCAAAACCCGCCTGGACGCCTTCCTGTGCAACCTCATCTAGGTGTTCCTGCTCTGGCAGGGGGACTGGACTAGATGATCTTTTGAGGTCCCTTCCAATCCCTAACGTTCTGTGATTCTGTGATTCTGTGAACTGTTATTATAAATTTCTTCTTTTAAAGAAGACAAAGGATGTAACACTATGGTTACATGAACACAGTGAAATTACAATCTCATTAGACAATACTTAACTGTATAACAGTGTATGATTGATGTAGCTGAATACAAGTTTCAGGCACCAGTGTCAAAACAGAGATAGTCTGTGCAGATGACCCTGCTACTTGAACAATCTGGCTGCAAATGGAATAAAAGAAATTAAGTCAAGCAGACCATGTTGATCATTTTACAGCATGTAAAATAGAGGACAGAAATAGTCAACTAGCAAGCAGAAATACGAAATGCTTTCTTTGTAATAGAGTAATAAATTAAAACCTATTTTAAATGCCTTCTCTAGTGACTATCCTTTCCTTCCCATATTTGAAATTCTAGATCTCCCTAATAGTGGAATAAATGCATGTCTTCCAGCTCACAGGTGACATCTCCAACTATGAGGCTACAGTTTTCAACCAGAGAGAATACTTATGTAGTAGTCCTACATTAACTATTAAAGCTTTAGCAAGAGTGACTAAATATGCTCTCTCTGACAGCACATCCTATTTCTAAAGGCTGAGGCATACAGAACTAGGAGAGGTGACCTTCTGAAACAGGATAGACTCGAAGTCTGTTCTCCCATGTTTATGTTGAAATAACTGACCCAATCACATATGGTACACAACCTGTCCTATTGCCTTACTTCATATGTAACCCAGTCTATGATATGTATTTGAATACTTAAGTAGTTCTAGATATTTCAGAAATAAGATTTGAGAGTTGGAAGTTAATAGTTTAAGGCAGCACTCAGGCACAAGTCTCTTGTATTGATGTAGTTTTTAATCAGAAAAGCACCATTTTCTTTTGACATTTAAACTAGCATATAATTTCAAATTATGGTTAGAAACCAGGCCATTATCAATGAAGAAAAAAAAGTATTTCACACCAAGATTAACATTTACAGAGCTAAAAAACAGAAGAAAAACAATAGAGTTTTGTACTTGTCTAGGTAAATTAAACAACACAAAATTGGTAAGGAAAAGAAATCCTAGTGGACATTTTTTCTTTGTTTGGGGTTAGATGGTGGTTTTTGGAAGATTTTTGTTTGGTTGGTTGTCTTTTTTAACATTATCTGCTCTTCTGGTTGTAATAGCCTAGTTGTTATGGCAACCATTCATACTGCAGGAGACTTCTACAAAAGGCTTAGTACAGACAAACAATTCATATTCTCTTCAACAGTTCAAAAAAGCTGCAAAAAACCCCATAGCATTGACCAAGAAAAGTACTAGGGTTCTTCCTAGCCAAATAATAGCATAAAAACACACTCTCCTATAGTTTCTCTATCTATTTACTACTTCAAGCCCCCTCACTAATGTTAGGGAATAAATAGTCTGTGGCTAATTACTCTTGATTTTCAGGAATCATTAGATTAATGCTCAGAAACCTAACTGCCAATAACAGCTGCGGGGACCACAGGATTTTAACACTTAGTTTGCAGGTGACAAGATGCTGTAAAACACCACCCAGTTCTCATGTGATAGCTGCAACTTCACAGTTAGAAGAAATAACCAGTATTGTGTAATAAACCTTAAGATTTCTTTCAGAAATTGCATGGTAGAAAATTCAAGAATCTCTTTTTCTGTGTTGGCTGTAGATTGCGTTTCAATGGGAGGGGACCTAGTAAATATAAAAGGTGATTTATCATTTTTACCTGCAAGGTGTTAATTTTGAACTTAGGTTTGAGTAAAGTCAAAAAGTATGTAATATTAGTGTAAGATAGCTATGATTTTTTTTCCATAAAAGGGAACGTATGCATACAGCTTTG
This sequence comes from Mesitornis unicolor, assembly GCF_000695765.1. Taxonomy (NCBI): domain Eukaryota; kingdom Metazoa; phylum Chordata; class Aves; order Mesitornithiformes; family Mesitornithidae; genus Mesitornis; species Mesitornis unicolor. Next base: position 133,976 of record NW_010203773.1, on the reverse strand, counting down.
GGTATGTGCAATGAGGCTGTAATTCTTAAACCACAGAATTACATTGAGTTCAGCAGACCTGATAATGTATTTACAACACAACAATAAAAGATATTATCTTTACTATGACTAAGTGCAAAAGAAGTCACATCTGTGCAAGACTCAGTCAATGGTATTCTGCTTTGGACAGAAGGGTTCACCCATGCAGAACTGGACTCTAAGTTCACAAGACTGAAAAAAATTAATGCTTAAAGTAACCTCCTCCACTTAGTCAACTGACAGTTTTACCTTAATTAGTGAACAAAACATTACAACCAAGAGTTAGATACAAATGTTTACTAGCAAGATTTTACAACTATTGAATTTAATAACAAGACTGAGAATTTAAACTCTAATCCTCTAATGACTGCAAAATCTCATTAAAATACATTTAAGTTCCACTGTAATAGATGATGGCTTCAATTAGCACTGAAATAAATTGCTCATGGTAGAAGAAGGTGTCCATGTGGATCCTTTTGAAGGTATTCTGTCTTTGTGCAGTAGACCTATGTTTGTGGGAAATACTGTAATATTTTATGTTAGTGATATATCCTTTCAACTAGATTTCAATATTCACATGGTCTATAGAACAAGTTGGTGATTCAGTTCAGTTGTGCATTCAGCATGACTTTCAAATGTCCCGATTATTGGATGCATAATTATGCAATTTCAACATTAAATAACTACAGCTTGATATTTTATAAGTTGGGACAGCATTAACATATTCTCTATAAGAAGCTACTTTATGCAGACTTTCAACTACTAATACCTAAAAACTTGCCATTGTCAGCTGCTAATACTTAAAAACATTGCCTCTGCCTATGGTTAGAAGTATGTCTTTTTCATGTTGCTCTATCTTGCATCTCAGATATCAGTTCTGGTTCCCCTTTCAATAAGATAGGCTTGTAAAAGCAAAAGACCCCAAGAATGTTATCAGGAAAGAGGAATAGCATAGAAAAGCTTCCAAACAAATGTCTGAGTATTTTTTTACATTAAAACAGACTGAGTCTTAACCCAGAGATTTCTGGAAGCTGGAAAGCTGTATTATGTTTGTATTTAATTGTTAGGCTTATTCTTATGCTCTTCTGAAGGATATGCTAGTTGCCCATATCAGGGACAGGTTGCTGGCTAAATTGACCTTTGTTCTGTTGCAGCATGGCTATTCTAGTTCCTTTCACTTTTACCTTAAGAGTAGTTGAAACTGTAAAGAACCTTTACTTTTGCAAAAATTTATTTTTGCATTTTCTTTTCTTTTTAAAATAGGTCTGAGAATACGATTATTCAATTTTTCTCTCAAGCTACTAAGCTGTTTCTTATACATAATTCGTGTGCTCCTGGATGATCCTACACAAGGACTTGGATGGTAATATGGGGATTTTATTGGTTGTTATTTCTACTCTCAAAGCATTGTTTAACTTAGAAGAAATAAATTAATTTAATGAACAAATGTTTGCTATTTTGTCAACAAGGATTTAGTTTTATATCTCAAAGATATTTTGTCAGAATTATAAAGCTAGTCTTACATCTTGAATAGAAATAAAAACCAAAACAATACTATTCTTTTTTCAGTTTACTGCTAAAATAGTCCTGGTTATTTGCTCAGATGCTGTGCCTCAGATATAGTTGTGCAAACTTATATATTTTGGTTGTATTATTACATAACATTTATATGTATCATACTTATGTTTATAAAAATTGCAAATACCTGGTTGCCAGTTTATGCAACAATAATTTTAGGATTTTACTTAAGTAATTTTAGCTATGATTTTACTTAAAACCCCAGATCCGGGAAACAAACAGAAAAATACATGAAATGGAACTTTCATGCAGATGGTATTGATGATAATTTTCGAGCCCTCCATTTTCTCTAAACACTTAAAAGAGAGGGAGACCAAAAGCACATTCTATAGTCACAATGGTCTATGGTCATAATCCATGATTTTGAGCACCTAAAATTGTCAGTATGGTATTCTATATAGGTCATTGTGTACTCTGCTCCTTTTTTTTTCCTTCATCTGTTATACAGTCAACCACCAATTGTACAAGAAATTATATTTATGATTTATTTAATCTTGTACTTCAACTGTATTTGTATACTGGATATATTGAATCTTTTAAATTCCAAATGTTACTATTTACACATTTTATTATCTCACTTGCGTTCAGTTGATGTGATTCTGTTGGCCTTAAATGATGAAGGAAGCAAAGCATAGATTAAAATACTAATACCTTTACGAGGGATGAAGAAGAGAAAATCTGTCCTCAGAAATTTAGGCATAGTAGCACAGCAACTCAGGGACTTGAAATTTTACAGCTAATGACACTTTTGGTTTTGAAAAAGCTGCTGATACTGTTTTGTTATGAGAACTCTAGTGAGCCCAAATGAGCGTATTACACTGCAAGGTTATGTCTGGGTATGCAGAACAGGTTAGAACTTCAGCACTTATGCCATAGGTATACATCAATACTTTTGTATTCATATGTGAAGATTTTTCTGCGTCTTTCAGATTGCTTAATTTCCCAGGCATGTTTATCCCCATGACTTGTTTGTTCCTTCAATTTAAATGTTTAACAATTCACCAGCCAGAGAGTGTGTTTGTCTTTTCCATATATATTATTCACTTATATTGTGTTGTGGTACATTTAAGAGACTAGTTAGTCTGTTAAGAGACAGGTTAGTTGTTCTGTCTCTGTATAGCATTTGTGTGGCTGACAAGTTTCAGGTACGTCACTTCTGCATGCTCACTAAGATCGCAGTCTTAGAAGCTGTGCCTGACAAACCATCCCTGTGCCCCAGTGGTACCCCATTAATATAAATGGCTTTGCCTATAGAGATCTCGAGGACTTGTTACCTAAACTACTGCCATAATGCATTCTCACAAATGCAGTGTTAGGAAAAAAAAATCCTTTCTATATACTGTGTCATAGCCTGATGAAAGAAACTACTCAGTGTGCTGACAGCATGACCACAGAAAACATTATCACCTGGTTGTTTTTAAAGTGACAATTCTCGGAAGAGTGCTTTTCATGACAGGGTCCCCCTGCAGTTGTATTTCCTGTTTTTCAGAAATGTCTGCACTAGTTAGTATCTTTCATTACTCTTTCAGGCACAGCAGGTGTACAGGGAAGAGCTTAACACATAAAGCATCCTTATTAATGGATACCATTTAGCACCTGTTCCACTCCCAGTCAGTAACGACACAGCTATTACTAATCTTGTCTGCAAAGCCTTTTCCACTGACCTTGCTGGCCAAGGATAAACAAGGATATTTTTTCATCATTTACACAAATATATATTCCACATCCTTACATGACCATTTGAAGGGAGGATTTGTGCCAGCAATTCAAGGCAAGATAACATCATGTGTACATAGCAGCTATATTTTTACATAGATGTCACCAATTTCTTACTTGAAGTACTGCTGCATGAATGTCCATCTTTCCTCACATCCTTACAAGAAGATATAAAGTGTAGTTTGATGCAATCTTTTCTGTTGACAGTATGACAGGTACATGTGCTCTTTCTATCCCAGCCTATCCATGTGATAGAATTTCTAGTATCTCTTGATATTGTGTAATTAGTTCAGCTTTTGAAAGTATAATTTCAGTGTTTTCATTTTTAAATCGAAATATGTTTGAAATTAAATGTTTAAAAAATGTATCCTGAAATGCTTCACAGTCCTTTATCTACAGATACAGAACACATACAGAACTTTCTAAAAGTTATTTTACTTTTTAAAATGCCTATATACCTTGCTTAGGGTTTCAAACTATTGCATGCATTTTGTAGAACACTTAAAAATGTAATTAATATCCCTTTCCTCCCATATATTTTTATGATTGTGTTCCCATATACATCTGCTAATGAAAATGGACTTTGCATGGGTGAAATGACAACTATCAGTAAGGATTTAAACAGGAGTTGTTCCAATCAAAACTACACACCTGGAACGATTGATTGGTGAGTTTCTAATTTAAAAAAGCAAACCAAAAGTCCACAAAATGGTGGAAAGGGGAGGGAAACAGAAAAACAAATCTATTTCCATCTGGAATGGTGACATTTTAACATATAATAGTGGTGTTTCCATAACTCTCCAGCAATTGCTTCTGTGTTCCTGAATATTCAAAACTGCCTTTAATGTTTTAATTGTTTTTCTGATTGCATAAGTGAACTGCTGGATTAGATGCTTTTGTAAGATCTGAATTCCATCAATGCTTATATCTTGCTGAAAAAAATGGATGGCCTTATTTAAGAAACAATTATGACTAGCAGTTAATGACTAACAGTAAACTACTGTGCCATTGAGTGTGCCAGATTCCAGTAGTACTGTATAAAGTGTTGAAGACAACATAAGATTTTTTCCAAGATATGACAGCCCCTATGAGTTAGATACCATTTATATCATTACATGGAGATCAAAAAGTTCACATAAAAGAATTTTGAAGTTTCTCCTTCCTACCCCAAATAATTATTCCTCTGCATACCTAGAATCAAAAGCTCAAATTGATTTATTCTTTCTGGAATCACAGGGGATGAACTAGCAGCCACTGAAGCCAATAAAAGATTTTGGTGTCACTGGGTGTTGGATTACTCGATTATTTGCTCTAGATTAGAAATAAATGCAACATCAATACTCAGTAGACAACTACTGATTTAAATTTTTTATTACTGACAATTTTTTTTAAAAAATAAGGCTGTTCTTATTTCCATTCACATGTTGTTTTTTCTTCTCTTGATTTTGTTCAAAACACTAACCAGATTTTGATTAATTTCATAATTATTTTCTTATTTTAATGAACAGGTCTCCTATTATTTGGGTGAATCGAAGCTTGCCTTTATGGGGATTACAGGTAATATGTAAATGGCCAATTTATCTACTTCCATTTAATAACTGCAGACAATATTGATTTATAGCATTTTAGTGATGTTAAAGAATACTTGGAAAAGTTGATATTAAGAAAAGAAATCTACTTGATGACCAGGTATAACCAAAGGATAAGGTAAAGATAAGCTGATCTGAGCTGAGTATTAAAGCTTATAACAAAATATTTTAGAATTAGATAGCCTTTTTACTTAGAATTAATAAGCTCTGTTGAGTCAAGTAGTCACTATTTGCTCTAATAATGAGTTGAAATTTCATAAGTGCTTATGACTAACGTTTGACATGCTTCATGGGCTTTCTTGTTCAATATACTAGAAAGCTAGAGTTATTTCTTATTATAGAAGCCTGCATGTTTAGAGGAGTATGCTATAAGAGTCACTACATCAGTGCTTTGTGGGACTTAGAGATCTTTTGAAGTTTGTGGTTCAGTCCTCAGTGTTCTGCTCGTTTTAGGAACAATTTTTTACTCATGGACAGTGCAGTGGCAATTCTCCCTGTGAAATATGTTTTTCTACTAAGAATTCCTTAAGTTTCCAGAATGGTTATACCGTTATATTCTTGCACCATGCTTAGTGCAATGCCATTATGAAGGTTTGTACCTCTATGTAAGACATTTTACAAAGGAAGAATCCTTTGATGAAAATAGCTTTTAATTCCTTGTGTAAAGTACCGACAGTTCAAATAAATTTTGACCTAGATATTCAGATTACTGTATTCAATTTAATTAAAAAATACTAAAAGAAGTATTTGTTTATAGTTACAGTCTTACTCAAAGTTTATTTGATAAACATAGCAATTTATATGTATGTATGTGTATCTGCGCATGCATTCACAATAGTATATATGCAATAGTTTCATACAAAAATTTATTTTTATTTTGAGTTACAAGCTGAGTTTATATAAAACAGTAATACTTATTTGGAGGAACTGGTATCATATTTTGATTGCATATTTTAATATTTTTCCAATTCATAGCACCTTTTTAAATTCTACGTAATGATAATGTGAGTGCAAATAGTGCATTCTTCTGAGTTTTCAGTAGTAGTGAACATCAGTTTAAAATTAGAAATCCCGAGGCTTGTTTGAGTTCAGGCCTTAGCTGAATCTGTATAACTTCTTGATAGAATATTCTCACAATATACATGAAAATACAGATATTTGATATGCAAGGAATTTAAGTAAGTTTTGTGGTTGATATGTATAAACTTTCACTATTTTGATATTTGACTATTTAAATATTTTACAATTACATAATACATACACTAACTACATGTAATCTAAATGAAGGCTGATAAGTTGAGCTCAGTTATATTTACATATTTAAATCAATAATGATTCATCTGTAGAATTTTTTGCTGTTTTCAACTTTCTGAATTATACACAGTAAAAAAGTGTTCATTTTTCCCACACATTTATAAAATCTTTACAGAAAAGTAAAGAATTGACTAGCTTCCATTCCTTACAGCTTCCTCCTCTCTCTCTCTTTTCTGAAAAGATCTTGGTACCTTTTAGGAACAGACAACTAAAACTTGAAACAGTTTGGCAGACTGTGCATGAAACTCTCTGAAAACCATGGAAAGGCCGCCCTGCAGGCTCTATGAAGTGCTATACTTGGAAGAGAGCAATGAGACTCGAGTTACAGCCTGTACTTTAGTCAGAAAAATAACGATATTTAAGCTTCATGCTAAATGCTGCTAGCTATGGTGGTTTCAGATGATGCATGGAAAAGCTGTTCTTATTGTATTTTACTTTCCATTGTAATGCTTGATGTCATCTATTCTTTAGAAGCCAGTATTAATACATGTATTTTATCACTTAAGGTTTCTGTGGCTTTAATAAGTCTCTTTGAAACTCTGCTGCTGAGTTATCTAAGCTACAAGGTAAGTACTTTTAGATATTTTTAGGCATAATTCATCACAAAAAGTAACTGACTTAAATGTTTCAATATAAAATTCCTGTGCCTGCATTTGTGCCCACACTGATGTACAAGCAGGAAGTTGAGAAAAACACACATGTAGAGGACAGCATATTGTCGTGGCCCTGTTCCTGTTTCCCAAATTTATGAACAAACAATAATATCTAAAGAGTGGAATTCAGAAACAAAATTTTCATTTTTCCTGTTGTCTGCTGGCACAATTCAGTTTGAAAACACATTCTCAAAAGTGACCTTGATTTTTGGACCCCAGTTTTTCAAGTGCATAGTTTTATGTGTCAATCCATAATGCAATGGACAGGATCCTCCTTGCTGTCAAAGCTGTAGCTACTCAGTATCTATAACTCAAGTTTCAGGCACAACAAAAAATTAGGCCAGGACAGTACTTTTAAAATTTTAATTATGGATACATAGATACTTGTGTTATCCATCTCTCTGATTCTTTTGGAACATCTTTGCAAAATGCCTTGAAAACATCTGATGTGAATACAATATATTTTTGTATTTGCATTATCCTTAAAAAGTTGTATTTTCCTAATATTTTTATTCAATTTTCTTAATTACATTCTGTTATGTGCTATCCTAGTGTGGTTTAAGTACTCTGAATTTTTAGTGTCTTCAGGAGAAAAGTACTAAAATAATTTATCAAGGTTAATTTGAAAAGACTTGGTTTCTAAAGCTGAAAATATCTTGGAGCGTAATGTTTTCTTTTTAAATTTTTTAATTACTGACATTCAGTAGCTATCAGAGCCACCACTGAAGTCAGAGAGCTGTACTTTAGTATGCTTATCAAGTGATTACAGCATAAATGTCTTCCTTAGCTCCCAGTAATGCTGAGGCTGAAAACTGTCTACTGTGTAAAAATTATTCTTCTTAATCCTTTTAAGTAACATATACTATTTAGGTGTTGAGGGTTAAAAATGCAAATCAATTATAGTCAGAAACAATCAAAAATTAACACATCTAGTGCCAACGCAGTAATGAGCAATTGCAATTTGTACTATTCCTGAATACAGCAGGAACTTATTGGGCAGCATTTTATCCCTCTCTATTCCGATTCTGGTCTGCATCAATTTCAGTCAGTACAGAAGATGAGAGAAATATTGGCGAGTCAGTTCCGATGGGAAGTTACTTATTAGTGTGCAATGGATGTAAAGCTCTACTATGCTGATTTGCAGCATATACCTGTCACAGAAGTTGAGACAATTTTATGATAGCTATATATCCGCTTCCTGTAAGGGAGTAAGAGTAATGTAAGGAAGAATAATAGTACTGAAATGCACTTTGTCAATCCACCTAGTTCAAACATCTCCTTCCATCTGGTCCTGTCCTCTTAGTTACAATCTGGAAATATCATGATAGAGTCATTTAACCCAGTTTTACACCAGTCTCGGGAAGACAAAAAGGCTGTTGTTTTGCCCACTTTAAGGCCTTTCTGCACAGCCAGGATGACCGAAGGAGCCTTGGTTCATGTAAATCTGCGACAGATTACTTATTTCATGCCAACATTTCCAAAGCTTTTACAATTTAGGCAAAAGTCAGAGAATGAGTCAGGAAGAATATGCGAAGAAAAAGATGGTTGTGTTTGCATTTGTGTGCACATTGCTAGGATTTCACAAATAACCTGTAAAATAAATAAAGCAGTCATTTGAGAGAATACTTAAAGGAATTTACCTTTGTAATACTTAGTTGATAACATATGACGAACGATTCAACATGCAGAAGAGTGAGGACATAATAGTATATCATGCTACTAGGATACAGTGAATTTGCATTTTTTTCTTGCTTTTATATGGGGAGGAACGCAAAGAATGTAACACTGTATTACACTGCTGCTCACTTGGATCCAAGAATAAATGGTTTATGGTCTGCATTCTCACAGCTTAACCCATTACCTGAGGGTTTGTTATTGGCCACAATTCTGAAAGATGTCTACATTAGAAATTTTCATTGCCAAAACTCATCACAGACATCTGGCAATCTTACTATATCACTGGCACACAAACAGTCCTAGCTGCTTTTATCAGTACCATGCATTCTCACTGCAAAAGATGTTTTTGCACAAGACATGGTACTGCTGTATATGGAAGCCAGAATCTTACAGCTGCATGCATCACCAAGTACCTGGAGCACATCCACGCAGGCATTTTGCACAAGTAAATTATGTGACTTTCCTTTATGTAATTCAGAAAAGAAAGCTCTTAACATTAAAAATGAGGAAATTAGTGAAAACTCAGAATGGGTCAGTTGGGAAAATAAAATTTTCTTTTTATTTTATTATTCCTGCAAACAAAACCCCAGTTTACAGTCTCATAATGTCACTTACATCTTATGTAATAAGATATTTCTTATGAAATATTTAAGTTTATTCAAGTATGTGTAACTCCTACCAATTGCAATTACATGGAAGACAGTAATCCCTGCCCTGTATTTACAATGGCTTCCAGATGTGAAAAGTCAAAAACAGAATAACGATTTTATATGTTATGGAGCTCGTATTTAATTTTCAGTGGTTATATAAGATGGTTATTTTAACAGGAAAGATTAATATATTATAAAAAATTTCAGCAAACTGAAAATGCTGTACTGTAAATTCTTGTAAATATTGCCATAATATATGCTACATTATTGCATTACCTATAAATGGAGCCTTGATATTCAGAGTTAGTAAAGCAGTAAGTCACTGAATTTTACATACATTCTTTTTTTAAATGTATGTCTTTTCATCCCAACATTTACTCATTCACAACTACTGCTCAGATGTGTAGTATTATCCCCATCTTGTAGCTAGCAGTAACTAGATTAAAAGATCAGTACCACTTTCATTGAAATATGTGGGAAGACCTCTAATTTAATGTAAGGAAAATCAAGTTCCAAAAAGCCATGAAATGTATTGAAGTGTTTGTGGCAGAAATACAGAACTTTGATCTTGTAGTCCTAATTCAGATATTAAACTCTAGATTGTCTTCCTTCTCTCTCTGAAACAGTTGGGAATGAGAAGATAAGAAGTAAAGATAAAAGAAGATAAATGCAAAGGAAAGAAGGACTTGCTATAGAATGGTGCTGTCTTTCCATAGCTTAACTTAATTCGTCTTTTTAATAATTTAATGTCTTAATAGTAGGATTAGAATTAATAAAAATAAATATCTAGATGTCTGTGACTAACATGCAGAGGCTAATGAAACAAAATTAAGAGAAAATGAGCTGGTATTTTTTTCTTTGGAAAATACAACATATTTGCATTCCTTCATTGCTTTATATTTGCCAGGAAGTTCTATCAGAAGGATGTACAGAGTGGCTCTTCATTCATAAGGAATGTTAGAATGGACTATAGGACAGTTGCCTGTGCACAGTGGTTATCAAAACAGTTGATTTGATGGTAAAATCTTCTGAGTGGTGCTCATCGTTTGCATGTATGTCTCTACAACTTGTTGACTGTACTAGGGCTTTGTCTCTAGTTTTTAGACACTCTAAGACAATACGCATTAAGGTAAGGAAAACCTTTGGCACAATCAAAAGCTAAAGCATTACAATGCAGGATTTTTAAGATTTAGAGGCTTCTAAAAAAAAGAAGTAGAAATAGCTACAGATAAAAGAATTTGTCAGCAGGATAGTCTGTTATTGTATGAAGAGTCACTGAAAAATGAGAGTTATTAAAAAGATAAATTCCTTAGGACAGGAACATCATCTCCTTGTCTGTGTGTAAGTGTGCATGTAAAAATAAGAGTAAACTAACCTTTGAAATACAAAAAAGCGGAGACAAGACATCTTTGTATGATTGCAAGATACCAAAAAATGCAGCAGAACAGGAGCATAATATTCCCTGAAAATATGAAAACTTAATTTAATGAAGCTCTTCATTAGCTGAGAGAATGATTTGACTAGTTAATGCAATTAGAATTCTTCATTTGAGCTGTCTTACTAACTGGGTCATACAAAGGAAATAAATATGTGGTCGTAAGGAAACAGAGGACAGTTATAGTGAAAATATAGATTCAGAAGTATATATTTTTACCTGTGAGTTACATTATGATACATAGTAAGAGAAATAGGCCACTGGTCTATATTCTATATTCACATTTGACATATGTGTTTAAATCTGAGACAAATTATCTTTCTGAAATTCAGCTAGTGGGAGAGGCTCCATATGTGGCATTGAAATATCACATATATTTCTCATCAGAACTATATGTAAGCCTACTGTGACATAGTGTTTATTTTTTCCTTTTCTTTGAAGGGAAATATCTGGGAACAAATTCTGAGAATACCCTTTCTTCTGGAAATAATTAATGCTGTCCCTTTCATCATTACGGTAAATATATTTTAATTAATACATTCACACATTGCACTTTTTTAGATGCACAAGTAGTTTTTATTGAAGTAAATCTGAATTATATGTGGTGACAAATTTGTGCCTGTGGGAACAGAAATTTGTCAAGAAGAAGATAGTTTGCTACTTGAATGAAGTAATAATAGAGATCACTTTCCTGTTCCTCCCCAGTAGGAGACAAACTAAACCAAAACCCTCTAACTCAAACTACAACTCAATCAATAAAGTAAACCAACTAGATATAAAAATCCAGAATATCTGGTGTCTGCACTGAACACTGATTTTCCTTTTTTTATCAAATTATCTTACATACAGTTCATCACAAAGGAAGAAGAAAATGTTATTTAAAGCCTCACACTTAAAACAAATTAATAATAAGTATTTCTCTCAAGTGTTTCATTGCTCCTTGAATAGAAAAGTGCTATTCTTGAACAGAAAAGCTTTTAATATATTTGTTAATTTTTCTTTCAGATTTTCTGGCCAATCCTAAGAAACCTGTTTATTCCTGTATTTTTAAATTGTTGGCTGGCGAAGCATGCTTTAGAGAATATGATTGTAAGTATGACAAAGGAAATAGCTATTCTAGAGTTTCTGGTTTTTCTAGTATACTGTCTTTAGTGGGATTTTGGCAGTACAGTCCACTGTCCAACTTCAATAGGAAGCTAACAAGATCTGTATTTAGATTATACAAATGGTCAAGCATTACTAAACTGCTTTCTGCATCAAAATTAGAAAAAATTAAGACATCAAGTGAAATCTCAATTAGTATAAATTGTTACTATGCCAATAAGGGAAAGTTGGAATGACTAGTTCTTTTGCTACTCTTCCATTCATACACAATTGCAGGGAACAAAACTGCTATGCCTTAATTGGTTCTTACAGCCTGTAATTTGTAGGCTAGACATGAGCAGACAGACCTTAAGGCAGCTTGCAATAGTATCAGAATTGTGCCAGGATGACCAAGGAACTAGTTAAGTCACAGAATCACAGCTGGCTCTTTTGCACCCTTCTGTAAGATTAGCAAATTCTAAGTGCATTCTAATGACTGTGTTTTATCAGGGCACTATATAATTCCTCTATAGAAGCAGCTCAAGCTTTATTAATTCAAAACCCCCAAAACCACCTGTTTTCCATTAATACAGAATGATCTTCACAGAGCCATCCAACGCACACAGTCTGCAATGTTTAACCAAGTCCTCATTTTAATATCTACGTTACTATGTCTTATCTTCACTTGGTAAGTGGCCCAAACCCGTTTGTTTTTATAATATATGCTGGCTTTTCTTCCTTGTAAGTTGAAACAACCAAAATGTGTTACTCTGAAGAACTTAGGTGCAAGACCTTGAAAACTTAAATTTGCAGGAGTTTGGGAAGCATAGAAAAAAAAATCTGTTAAGGTCATTAAATATAGACATACTTGGTTGATTAAATTCGTGAGCTGCAGATTATTAGAGACTGAGAAAAGATCCACAGGAAACACCACTTGATTGCCCCATTTATATACTATGCCTTAGGGATCTGTTGTTGACCAGGGCTGGAGACTACATGAATGAGTCTTTGGTCTTGCCCACTATGGTCATGCTTATGTTTGTATCAATGGATAGTGGTTATAAAGTAGCTTAGTAGATTACTTAACATATAGAATTTTCTTAGCAGTCATGCCTGAGAAGTGAGTATGTGGAAAAAAATAAAGTAGAGGAAGAATGTGTGTCTTGCAAGACGGTGTACAAAGGGGCAGTGAACAGAGAAGAATGATTCTGTGTGAAAAAGCGAAATCACCTGTATTTATTTTGCCAGACAGGGTGCCTTTGGGTCAGCACACTGACTGATAAAGTTTTGTCGTTTTGGAGACAATTATTTGATTTTCTCTTACTTCATTTCTTTAGCTGCTTTTTCTAGTAGGCACTCTTACGTGCTGCTTACCGGTTTTGTTAATAACAGTGTAACTGGCCTTTTCCAATTTTGTCCCTCTCTGCCCTTTATTGAAGAAGAGGAGCTTGTTCTAGCCATGAAAAATGAATGGTCCGATTTTAGCCTTTGTTTTATGGCCACACAACCGCATAATGACAAATGCTGCCAGTTCTAAATAGTAACAAATTTTTGTGAGATTAAATTGTCTATTGAATATTATGGCCCTCTAAGAAGAAATTTTATATGAATAAGGACTACGATACTTGAACCAGAATGCATAAAATTCTATCACTGTACACTTGGATATTTTTAATTGGCTTTAATTTTGCTTTTTATTTTTTTTACAATACAAACTGCTCTTGAGTAAACATGCCTTCACCTTTTTTAATAAACTACTTCGGTATTTTACTGAATTGCTGAACAAAATATGTATATAGTTTTCACTGAATTAAGCTAGTAACAAGAATGTTTCCTAAGAACTCACTGTGATGATCCCTGGTTGAATAAAGTATAGAAGCTGCAGCTAAACAGAGCTAGATTAGACATTAGGAAGAAATTCTTTACTGTGAGGGTCATGAGGCATTGGAACAGGTTGTACAGAGAAGTTGTGGATGCCTCATTCCTGGAAGTGTTCAAGGCCAGGTTGGACAGGGCTTTGAGCAACCTGGTCTGGTGGGAGGTGTCCCTACCCATGGCAGAGGGGGTGGAACTAGGTGATCTGTAAGAACCCTTCTGACCCAACCATTCTATGATTAAATTATCATGCTTACCACCAGGCATTTTTAAAACATGCAGAAAATGGTAAGCTCACCTACAATAATCATGTTTGGTCTCAACAGCCAGATACCAGACCATTATAGATCATTATACGCTGACCTAGTATTGACCCTGCTAGACTGCAAAATAAGCTAAATAGGATGAAAACACCCAGCAATGCAATAAGTAAGGAAATGAAATACTTCTGGAATGACTAGGAATAGTTGTTCAAGCATCTGCAGCTTGCCTAAGGCTGGAGTTCTATTTAAGCAATTGTTACTGTTTTTTACGTGAACACACATAATGACATTTTAATGCTTTTTTACCCATCTATGTATGATTTTATGTTACAGCATATTTTTTAAACGTATCTGAAAAATAATCTATTAACAGTCAAAATCAATTAAATTAATGTCTTTGATTATGTTACATCCATGGTGAATTTGAGACAGTTTTCATTTTAAGAGACATCCTTTACAGCTTACATGAGCTTTTTCATGCTGAAAGAGGAGCAAAGTCCATTTCTGGAATCTGTCCACCTAAGGATGGCCTTCCCGAGGCTGATGTTTCGTATTTTCTGCAACAGCAAACAGTAACCAGGTGTATTCTCCCAAAACACGTAGGAAACCCAGCACTAGACTTATCTGTATTTGTAATGGAGCAAAACACACAAAAAAATTTTAAGCCAGCACCAGCCTGTTTTCATAACCATGGTTTGGTTGCATTTAGTGATACTGGTCCATGAAGTACTATAGCTTCAGTAACGCAAAATTAATACACCTAGATTAATAGCTTGTATACAGTTCTTACAGTTTCAGAGTGCTTTCACCTTAGAGTATGTTTAGTACCATGGGGACATTCTCATGGTGTCTTTTTGGCACCACTGATAACTGCCCTTACCATGCCTCACTGCTGACCTTTAAGGTTAGTAAGATAATGACTTTCAGGCACTGTATGGATTAAATTGTAACACCACAGCCCTTCTTAGTTCCTGGTGGTCAGACTGGCTTTTGCCTTCTGCTTCAATAGGAACATTGGGTTCTCAGCATTTCTGAAGTCAGTATAACTACGACAGAGTGTTCTTTTCAAAACCATGTTTTTTTATCAGGCATATAGCAACAAGCAGCACATAGCTTCATATGAGTATTACACCATTTTATAAGAAGTCCAAGATGGTATGAAGCCCAGAAAGACTCCTCTCTTTCTACTTCCATTTTTCACTAATTCAGTTAGACTGGCACACTGAGAAAGTGCAGCAAAAGTGCCTTCTTAGTGATTCAAGTGAGACTGAAGCCTTTTGTAAGTTTTTTTATGATCATTTCTGTGAGAAAGTTTAAACCAAATAAAACATAACTCCTTACCAGTGGTTCGGTCATATCTAAAAGATATGCTCCTTAATATGTTTTTCAGAATTTGGGGTATATTTTTAACATATTTGAAAGTAGGTTTTTGCTGAGATGTGAAAGAGATGCTTTCTTTACTTCCTTGTGCAATAACAGAAACCTGTAGTTCTGAACAGAGTATGAAATAGCTGGATATGTACAAGCATATTGGAGCACAATTTTGCTGCAGAGTATATAGTATAAGATATTTTCCAAAAGCTTGTCTGTTTGCAGAGTAAGAGGATATTTATATCAGAACATACTTTTGTCTGATCTTTGTATGGGTAC
>NW_010203773.1:64183-118444 GCF_000695765.1 Mesitornis unicolor | reverse complement strand
GCAGGAGTGTGCCTCTGCCATCTGTCTAGCCAGAACTGAAATTATGCTCTCTCAAATGTGGAGGACTGTTCAGTCCCAGTCATTTAGAAGTGCCTCAGCACACCCAGGACTGTGGGGAAGAACCAGACTGGACCTCCTGTTCTCTCAGTGGTTTATGATGGAGGGAGAAAATTTGATATGTCTAAGCTCACTACATTTTTACTTGTTCTTGTAGTGTGTAGGCAACAGCATTGCATTTGTTACCATTTGAATGGTTGTCTTGCTTAACACAAATTTACTTTAGATACCAGTTTGAGGGATCTATGTTATGTACAATAGCTGCAAGAAACCAGCATATTTATAGGAAATATTTTTTAAAAATATAAAATATTTATAAATGCATAAGAGAAGCTCTTCCTCATCAACTTTGCTCCTGTTTGCATATAATTAGTATTTTCAAAATAACTTCTACCATAGCTAGCAGAAAATGCACAGAAAATGTATTCAATTCTGTGTCATGCATCATCAGCAAACCCATCAGTTACATCTCCACAACAGAATCTTATATGTGGTGGTTACACATGTAGATGCGTTCCAACTTATGTCTTATAACTCAGGTGTTAGCTTTCAGATGAAGAGTTAAAAAAAAATAAAAAAATCTAGTTTACAGCTAAATGGCTAGTCTCAAAATTTTAGATACTATTCAAACTGTACTTGACACTCCGAATGTAGTGGGAAAAGGTTCCTTCTGTATTCTTGTTTACAGTTGACAATTTTCAATGTTATTACAGAACAGTAATCACATAACAAAATTTTTTCTCTCTTTTACTCTGTGATTTTTGATTATAATTGTTTATGGATCTGGGGCTAGAACTCATTTGCAGATCAATAAATTAATAAAAGACTAACTCCATGTATCTCTCATTTACAGATTACATACAAGGATCTTTTTTCTCTTCTCTTCTTCTTTTAAAGACAGATTAAGTTACCCAGTATTTTTTAGTTTCTTTAAATACCTCAGTGGCCTCCTAACTAAAGCAATCATACATATACTAGAAGATGTGTACTCCTACATGACGCTGTTCAGCAGTTAGCATTGATAGAGTTCTAGTGAAAGTTGCAGACCTAGTCAAAGTACATGCTGTGTCATTTAGCTAACGGATGTTTGCACTTATTTGTCAAATGGAATACTAAGTATTTTTGTAAACTGTATAAGACGACAAATAACAGTGAATGACTTTCAGGCATCTTTCTGTAGCACAGTGAATCATCTATTAAGACTTATTTTGCTTTTTAAATCAGTGTTAGTCATATATCACAGTGTAGAATTCTTAGATTATGAAAAAGGTGGCTACTAACTGTTTGAGATGGACATTTATTTTTTTCATACTGAAGACTAAGAAGCCTGCACAAAGTTTGCTTATGTCTTCACTGAAAGCTCATTGAGGTCAATCTTGACATTTTTTACTCTTCAGTGTTTTCAATATCAGAAAATTAGGATGTTTCCACACACTGACCTACAGAATAAACATAGTGTGCCAATAGTGTAGCCTCAATGTCAATTACACAGTCAAAATTCTCATCTGGACTAAATTGTATGTATAAGTTGCTTGTAAGGATGAAAACAAATCCAGACAATGATCTAGTCCAAACAAGACAAATCAAGACCTTTAGATTTGGAACACTATGTTACAGAAAAAACACAGCCAAACAAAAAAGGATTAATCCCATGTCACATTAGAGAAAATAAGGCATCTCAGTGCTCCAGTTCCCTTTATTATCAATAAGTAGAGACAGACAACTCAGAGGAAAATGCAGATCTGAAGGGAACTAAATCACCACATGGAGGTCTGTGCTTCTCTGCCCTTCTGTGTGATTATATCAGGAGGCTACAATGGCAGTTCTCCAAGGAAATTGCCTAGTATTAAGCAGGATAAACCTGAAGAGTGTTGGTGGATTATGTAATATAGAATAAAATGTGGGTTTTGGAGTCTACAGTTCTTTCTGTCATCTTATGTTTTGTTGTACAGCACTCTCAGTGCCCAGGCCCAATCTCAGTTTATGATTTAGAGAAATTTTCTGCATTCAAAAGTAGCACAAAATTAAACTGTAATTCTGTCATTTAGTTTGATCAGATCCAATGATTCTAAAGTGGTAAAGCACATGAAGTCTTGGGATCTAATGGACCATGCAGGAGTTGTAGAATTTAAATTCCAGAATATTATAGAACAGTAACTGAAAGTGCCAAGTAACTGTAAATAATACAAAATAAATTATTCAATTATTACGAGAATCCCACAAAGTATTAAAATAAGAGTGATTGTGTTTTTCTTTGAAATAAAGTAGATCTGTCAGGAACTTGCTTGTTTCAAACAAAGGATCTCTCTTTTCTATTTTGAAATATTCTTATGCAGTTCTTTGCAAGCATAAACAAATAGATCTAGAAGTAGGACACGTAGCACATGCAGTATCTTCCAAATCCATTGTATCAACTTGAACACTACCCTTGTCCTGCTTCTCGATTGCTGGAATCAGGGCAGCATATGTCGGTATTTTTCCCGTGAGTGTATATAATTAGAATTGAGGTCTACTTCAGACACTTCCTTAAGTGAAGGAACAATAAAAAGGTTATGTAGCCTCTGGAAAGCCAATAACAAAACATTTCTTAAAATATCAATTTGTTATTTGTGAACAAATAGTCTATAAATTCAATTAAAGTTTATACTGTCATCTGGGAAAAACTGTATGCTTGAACACAAGGACAACATTTTAATCAATTTGAGTAGGAGAAAAACATATTGCATACAGGGTTTATAATTTCTTAGGTATAAAAATTTCTAAGGTGGCTTTGCTAAAATCTACTGTGTAAGAAGCATGTCAAACAGAGCATTGCTACAAATAGTTGTCAGTCTAGATTCTTTAAATGAAACACAAATTCAGAGAAAACTCCTACTGTTTCTGATGGAATACAGACTTAAGGGATGGATCACACCTTTTTGACCTTTGCTAGCACTGGGGATCATTTGCTTACATCTGTATTATTAGTACATAAGGGCCAAAGCCTTTGAGAAAGCTTGATGACACAATGTAATGAAAAACCCAACTTGTTTCTTGGATTAATGCCTTTGCTTATCTTTATGCAAATGTTGTATTGTGACAACAGAGAAATATTGCCATGTATAAATATATTCTGTTTTCTTTTCTTTCCTTTGGTTGATAGCATGGTATTTGTGATAATAAATTTAAAAAATATTTTCACATGTTTAAGTACAAAAGTTCAGATTTTAAAAAAGCATAGGGGTGATTAGTGCTGTTAGAGTGCTGCTATAAGGACTTACGCTACTGAGAACCTGGTTAGTTGTTTGTGAAAGGCAGAACAGAAATCGTATTTATTAGAGGAAGAGCAGAAGTATGGAAGCCCAATCAGAAGTCTTTTTTGGCTACCCATCAAATATGGTTTCTATGGAAACCTAGATAATTATACAGTTATTTTCATGCTATTTTAGTTATTAATTTGGTAGTGACATAATATTTCCATTGTTAATCTTTTTAGATGTTTCTACATGGTTATTTCTAAAATAATTAGGTCAGCATCTTTCCCATGCTACATGCTGGGAATTCTTTGCACGACTGATGTAATGGAACCTTTAAAACTAGATACAGAGACCAGTGAAACTAATAATAATTTGAATAGAATATTTGCTGTGGTCTGTAACACAAAGTCATAAAGGTTAGAGAGATCAGTCTAAATTATCTTCTGAGTCTGAGAGATGCATTTGTAGTCATCTTATCTTCTGAAAATAAAAAATAATCAGAAAGAATAAATGTTAATCCTTCAGAAAGCCTCTGGAAAATGAAGTGTCAACAACAGACTATTTATAAGCAAATCTTCCAATTTTTTAATATGTAGAGAAATATGAAGTTAAGGAAGTAAACAATATGACTTCGAGATTTCTGTAGTTTTATTGCACCTTCAAAGATGAGTCAGGGCTTCAGGTACTTGTGATCTTTTCAAGTTATAATCAAAGCTTTACTGATATTCTAGCACAAGTTGCAGATCATTTATTAACCTGAAAATTAGTAGTTCCAAATTGAATTTATATAAAGGTGGGAAAAGTTACATTTGAATAAATTTGAAAGACAAAATAAACTATATCTACATTTTTTGTTCTCTATTATAGTACCACACACTATTTTAATATTTCGTATGGTATGTAACTCTATGTTACAGGTTAGTTAAATTATCCTTCAATAATTAATGCAATGCCAGTTTCACAGTCTAGTAGTGTGTTGTTTAAATCAATATTTTTACTTGACATTAGGAAGAATTTTCAGTATGACTTGCAAGACTTTTACTTTTGATGGGAGTTAGACATTAAATTACTTTCCATCCTGAATGTTTCAGCCTTTATCCTGTGACTCACTGGTGATCATTCTCTTCTAATAATTTTTTTTTTTTGCTATGTGAAGGTACTGAATATTCAGTAATCAGAATATGCATATTTAAGTAAAGTGTAAAAACAGATTCAAAAACAAACATCTGCCTGAGAAGGACATAAAATGTCTCTCGGATTCCTTCCCTGTATCTTCCACAGTAAGTGCTACGTGATGTGAAAATGTCTCAGATACAAAATTCTGCATCTGGACAACTTTTCATTAAAGAGGCTTTGAGAATATTTGGGAGGGATACACAGTATTTTGCAAAACATTATGAACTTCGAATATGCCATTGAGAGAAGAATTTATTGGCTTTTATTATAATGACATCTTTTAGTTCAGTAGTATTATCAGATACCATGACAAGCAAAGGTTGTTCTGGCAGCAAAGACCAATTACTGTTATGAAAGGAGGAAAAAAAGTAAATTATTTTGAGTCATATAACATTTGGACTGTTAGAAATACAATTCTAAATATTTGCATTTCCATAGCATCCTTTCTTTAGCAATTGTATTTTGAATTTTATGGGACATAAGTAGTGTCAAGCTATTGCTAGTATTAACTAACTATGGCTTGCCAACCCTTGTAAAGCAACACAAAAAATTCCTCAAAGTTAATCTAAATGCCATCTTATCCTTGTTCTTTTGCGAGAACATAGCACAACATAGAATGACTATAAGGAATATGTAAAGTCTTAAAAATTTAAAGTCAAATTAGTAAAGCCTGCTTTGATTTTCAGTCACATTGATGTATATAAGGACAGAACTGGGACCACAACTTATAATTCCGTAATTGATATGTGAACATCACAACATAATAAAGGGGAATTTGGTGAAAATCTAGAATATATTATCCAAATAGCATGGACAAATAAAGAATGTCAAAGAGAAATAGAATGCCATATTCTGTTACCAAAAATCAATTACCATATTTTTAATATGTGCAATATGCATTTGGAATATGTATGTCTTCAAAAGAATCAGCACTTGGAAAAAAATTCCACAGAAAAAAATGCAGTCACAGAAAAAGTTTTGGGGATTAAGACCTAAATGGAGGTAAACTCAATGGGTCTGCAAAGGCATGCAATTATTAGGATGTGGGTTCTCTATTAAGCTCTACATTGGTTTATAAACACACATGCGCATGTACACCTGCTGCTGAATCACAGGCTTGTAAGTAGGTATCTTGTTTGAAAATGTAAATGTTACATATGCAAAATATGCATGTTACCTTCAAAACAGGGGTCAGAAGAATAACTGGAAAAAATAAAGTAAAATAAAATGCTAGAATAAAAGTCCATTTGGGATACAACCAGAGTCTGCAGGTTGTGAAATACTGTATCATCATATTATTAAAGAATTTGGTTTTAGGAGGACTTCAATAAAAGCAAGTAAAGTTCTCCTTAAAGGGGTAATTTGATATAAAAAAACAAGTGCTAAATATCTCTGTCTTTCATCTCTTTCATTACAGGAAGGCATTACATTGAACATGCTTTGTATTATCTTTGCAATAAAAAGAAAAACCTAATACTCACATGCTGTCTTTGAGAATGTTATATCATTTTACACAGTAGCAAGTAGAATGCCACGTGTAACAACGGATGACTAATTATGTTGAGGATGTTACTTTGCCATTTAAAATTCAATGCCTGGCAGCAAACCATCATCACTCACAATTCCTGGCTCAAAAATGAGGTTGTCATCAGCATGCTGACTTAAAAAAAAAAATCTTTCATTGACTGATTAATTAGGCTGACAAATTATTTTACTTTACTAAAATTTGGTGTTTATGGTGGTTTATGCCAACACATTTAACTGTATTATTAGATGTAACCAGTTATTCCGGTTCTCTGATGAGCAGTAACTCATTATGCTGATTTGTGATCAACATAACTCTTTAGTTCACTTTTATTGTCTGTTTCATATTCCAATTGTATTTTAAAGGTTTGAAGTTTAGCAAAGTTCATATTTCTCAAATCAGAAAGTGAAGAGTTAAAAAAGATGTTGATAAACTTTGACCGTACTAACAGAAGCTGGCAGCAGCCACCAGGAATTATTCACTCATGCGCTGTTTGTACTTAGGCATAACTTTATGGAATATTGAAAGGACATCTCAGAGAATTTGGCAAAGCTAGGTATGTGATGAGATGATCTGAAAAAAAAATGGATTTTAGTGCATTTACAATGAATTTTAAAAGAAAAAAATAACATTTTTTCTCTTCTGTATACTTGGTATTCCATTAGAAATTACTATAACGTTTAGACAGATGGTTTTTCAAACAGGTGAAATCAAGTGGGGTAGACAGTCATCTAAACAGAGTATCACATTTGGGTGATAAACAAATACAGGTAAAAGTTAAATGCCCATGGATTCCTCTGACCACCTGTGTATGCTATTCTTTCCATTAGCAATAGCAGTCCCATGTCCCATGCCAGAGCTGTCACATATCAAAGTAACTTACCTATCTTAAGTAAAGGAAGTAAAGAATTAAAGTATGATTAATTACAAAAACGATACTTGTAAACTCATGCTCTGATAACTGCTTGTGGACTCAACAGAAGTCTTTACCAAAACATATAAGTCTGTCAGTTGCTTGACCTAGTCAGAACAATTAAACATCAACTTGATGTCAGAAAGTGTTAAAGATTCATCTCAGCTCTAATAAATTTGTATTTCTAGCACTGTTAGCAAATATAATTTTCCATTCTTCCTCTCCCCACAGAGTAGAAGTCTGTAAACAAAGACCCTTTAGGGTATAAACCAAATAAACAGCACTCTGATTACTGAGTTCTGTACTTCCATTGGCAATTAGAATCTTCTTTAAAAAAAAAAGTTTAAAATAGTAGTTTATATTGAGTTTTGTTATCTCTCAACTTCAGTAAAATATCTAACTGTACACTTATAAAGGAACTCAAATGTAAGCTTAAAGTTTAATATATGCTCCCTTTCTCCACAAAACACAGCTATATTTTTATGTTTGTGGAAGTTGTAATATATACAGTTGTAATATATAAGTTGTAATATATAAGTTGTAATATATACTGCAATATATACGAAAAATTATATATACTGAGTATTACAGTGGAAGTGCTTGAGTCACAGCAATAGGGAAGAAAAAATAGTTGGTATGTATTTAGTAAACACTTAAGTACAAACCGTGGGTTGACTGTGGACTCAAAACTTAACAACAGGCATGAAATCAAATTGTCAGTTCCTTTGGGCACAGAATACTGAATATAATTACATTCCACAGCAAAGCAGTATGTTTACTAATATGTTACAGAAGGAGTAGGAGATCATATAAGGGATGAGGCTATTTAAAGGTATCCAATACATTATGGTCTCCTATAATTTCATGCATTCTATTGCTTTACTTAACTGCTTTGTAAGAACAAAACTTTTTATAGCATTCCAGTAAAATTTTGAGTTAGCTTTCTGTATTTTCAAGACATCTATAATTACTGGCTTGCATTTATGATGAGCTGTAGTCAACTGCTGAGAATGAGCACTTGTACTTAATTTATTTTTCAGTTTACAGTGTGTTGATATCAACAAATTAAATACAGTCCTACATTTTGCAATTTTGTTATCATTAATGATGAGCAGTGAAAAAAAAGTAAATGAAAATATTTTATGCAAAGAATTTAAAAATAAAATTACAGATGAGATGGCACAGATACATGAGAGTATGTATGTACTTTTACTAGAATTGGATAAATATGGCAAAAAGAATGATTGTGGGTCGTATTTCAACTGTACTCCTTCACTCAATCTTTTTTGTTCATTTTGCTGACATTCTACAACTAAAAAAATAGAAAAATACAGAAAATAAAGGTTCAGCCAACTGAATCATGTTTCAGGTAAACGTGAAATACTTCATCTTGAATATTCAGATTGGAAGTCTAATTCTAAGTGCTGTAGTGAGTGTGTAGTAAAAATTCAATCTTACTGAATACTCTTTTTGGGCTAAGCAGGCAAGGGGAAAATATGCCAGACAAAATATAGCATAGACTAACTATATAGTGTGCTGTCGGTGCTGTTAGTCACAGTGATCTTCTTTCTTCTTCCTCCCCTGCCTTCATCTTTCCAGTATTATGATCATTAATTCCATATTATTTTGCTGGCTACTTGAATCATCTCCCCACTTCACTCATATGTCTGCTTTTTTTTAGTCATCCTGATACAACCTGTGCTCTTCCTATAAATGAAGAGTACAATCAAGTACACTATTTTGAGAATGTAATTTGCTGGGATTTCATCATAAACCATCATAAACATACTTGTGATTGTTAAACAGTCAGACCTCATGCTTCAGAATATTCCTGTGAGTTTTTGGATGTAATTGAATTTTAGAAAAGGTTACATGCATTTGAATTCTAGACAAAGAATGTTGGTTTGAAAGTTTGTCTTTAAGCAAACACATGGTCAAAACAGGTGGCCCAAAGAAGAAATCTCAGATGGAATTCATAAAAACTTCTATGACTTTCAGTAAGCTCTTTAGCTATTGCAAAGTTCAGAGTTTTTCACTCAACTAAAACATTTCATTGAAAACACCATCAGGTCTCCACCAGTGCTAGAAGTGAGGAGCAGGAGGAGAATGATGATGAAATCATGGAGCTTGCTGATCACACCAAACAAGGCACAGACCGTCCAGGGTATCCAAGTCCTCTGGCTCCTAGCTAGAAGAATTGCTAGGTTTCCAAGCAGAAACTCAAACCATAAAGGAGCCTACTTCTGTAATATATAATATAATATATTGTTTCATCTCCTAGCAGTTACCTTCTATAATTTCCACCCCACTATACCACTTCTATTTAACTTTTGCCCCTTTTCTCTTTTTTTGGCAAACCTAAGCATTAAGCCTGGTGCTTAATTATATCTTGTTTACAGACCAGTTTTATCCCTGGTCATTGCCCAAACAAGTTCGCTCTAGCTGAGACAGTAGGTCAGCAAGGAGGCAACTTTGAAGGAAAAATATCTTTCCAGTAGGAGCACAAACAAGAAAAAGAGGTATTTTTGTGGCACACATTTTCACTTAAGCTCTTTTTGTTTTAATAACAAAATATTATGAAATAAAGGAGTCAAAGTATACCATATAAGTATTTAAAAAAAAAAAAAGTGAAAAGAAGGATATACTTTAAGTCGCATTGCAGTTTCCATACACCCTTTTAGATATTGTACTACTCTTTTCAGTGAACTTTCTACTCTTCATGAGCCTACAGACAGTGTTCTAAATAGAGTCTCGACACCAATACGATTGTCTTGAGACTGTTCATACAGCAACCCATTTAACCAGCTTGATAGACACTACCCTTTTAAAGCACCAACACAGTGAATGGTTCCATTTTACTCACTGCTTCTTTGAACAAACTTTCTGTGTCTTGAGAATTTTGTGGAATGTAGCAGCTAAAATGAAGATAAACTAATAGAAATGGACATACACAGGCTTTACTTCTGTTGCCCAGATCCAGCAAACCCCCCTGGCAACCTGCAAAAGTATTTGCGTATTTGGTTAGATTTTTATCCACTATTGCTTAGACTGCAGTCATCCTCCCATTTAATAATCAATCCACCCCTTGTCACTGTCCTTAACAGTCTCAAGAGTTTTTCACAAAAATAAGATGATGATGACAGTATTCCAAGACTGGAACAAGCTCATAAGAGCTGAGAGAAGTAAAAGAAATGAGGCAAAACTCTTTATGATGTTGGCAGGAAGGATACAGGTTTGATAGCAACAAGTGGACATTATTATTTTCTGTATAGGTGACCTCACTGTCAAAGGTATCAACACTGACAATGCCTAGGCATATGAAAAAAGTTTAAATGATGCCATATTTGTGCACATAAAAAAAGAAACAGTGAAAGGAAACAGTCATAATAATAACAACAGAGAAAAGATCATTGATGAGTCAGTGCAGCTTGAAATACAAGAAGTATACACTGCAGTCCTGATGTGATCAGACTACAGTCATTTACCTTAAACACTCTAAATTTAAGTTTCAATTCTAAGATAAATCAAAACAAATACTTAACAATAAAATTAAATCCATTTGTCATTAAAATATGCTATGACATGAGTTATCACAGAATCACAGAATGTTAGGGATTGGAAGGGACCTCAAAAGATCATCTAGTCCAATCCCCCTGCCAGAGCAGGAACACCTAGATGAGTTAGGTTGAAAATGAATAAAATCATTTTATCGGTAGCTTATAGACTGTATCATAATGCTGTACCACTTGTAAGGTTGTAAATCATCTAAGACCAATTCTGTCTCAAGTGTCTGTAAAATTGTATTAAATCAACTCTGTTCCTAAACAGTTATTTAATTCCATGCCCTAGCTTATATGGGAATCAAAAACTTAGTAAACTAGATATGTTGTGGACAAACTATCTGAACAGACTGAAGCTAAGCTGTTTTACCACTACAGATGCACTGAAGGAGCTGCACAAACCTTATACGCTGCCATAAAAGAATATTGGGACCTGGGATTTTCCAGGGATAATAAGTTTCAGTGAGGTCTGGAAATACTCTTACCGTAGGCAGTTTTGGTACAGAATACATGTAAATATTAGGAAGATACTTCAAGGTTAGGAACTGCAGGCTTGTTTACAACAAATAAATGTCTGTAACGAGACTGAAGTGTACTTAGGCAAGGACGGACACAGAGCTGATTCACTCTCCATCAGAGAAAGTTAGCTCTTGGACCACAGCTAAGGTGTGCATACTGAATTCTTGTTTCATATTCTTTTAATGCAGGCAGTGTATTTCAGGGGATAATCTTTCCATGCTAGTTTTGTTTATTGTTTCATTAAAAATCTGTTACTGCTCTCAGTAAAAGCAGGACACTGAATTAGAGAAGCCTTTTGCCTCATCCTTTTAGAAAGTTTATCCATTCAACTTAAAAATCTTTTTATCTCTTCTTACAATCTCTCTCTCTCACTATCATAAAAAGAAAAGAAATGGAATGTGGGTTTGAATTCACAGTTATAGAGAATGCATATGAAGTTGGATCTTCCATATCTACAGTAGCAATCTAACCAATAATGATTAATTTCTTCAGAGAGGAGCAAATAATAATAATAAAAAAAAAGATTAAAAGTGATGCTTCCATAGTAGATGTAACCTGATCTTGGAGTTTTAAAAGATTTGGTTTCCATTTCTTTATTACTATTGGCTTCTCTTAGCAAGCCTTCTATGATTAAATATTTTTTTAACAAGTCTGATGATTAAAATCCAAGTTCACTATATTTAAAATTTGTCAAGTACATAAATAAACAACTTACATAGTGGTAGTGGTACAATACCAGGCATTAGAAATTGAATATAATTTTCCATGAGTTACCACAAAATGAACTAAGGTTCAGACAGATACCCAAACACAGTCCTAGAACTAGTTTGCCTTTTTTTTTTAGCTTTGCTTCATATTTGTAAGGATTTGTATTAATTTTTATTATTTATGCTAAGAGGATAGCTGTCAACTGCATTCTGTCACTAGGAAATTAAATATATGTATACCTGATCATAATCAATACCTCTGTCTCCAATTCCTATCCTGATACTACGTGCTGAGTTAGTGGCTTCTTACACAAATTTAAAAAATATTGGGATAATGAATCTTTCAATTGTTAATTCAATTTGATCAGAGGAGTGTAGATGGTTTGGGTAACAACTGTTACACCCTTAAGAGTGTTTCAAAACTACTGCAAGAAACATTAAGCATGATGTTCTAAAGCATAACATCTTTGGTCTATTAAATTAGAAGTTTGCATTTGAATTTTCCAGCACAACACGTATAATTTATTAATATTATAAATAGGTTACTTAATTATTTCATGAGAAATAATGAGTATCTGGTGGTTGAAGTGCTAACTGGATGATTTTCTTTCCTGTATAGTTACTGACTCCTTGTGTGAGCAGTCCAAAACCTCAGACTCCAGCAGGCTCTTAACTGCAACAGTACTGATACACTGAAGTGGAAATGCCAAGGTTTACCATCAAAGCTCTGGGGCAGACTGAAAGCATACAAAAATCCAGATAGTTTTTTGGACTTACAGACTGAAACCATGCACAGACCTTTTTATGGAAATACATTGAGTGGAATGCTGCCCACAGTGGGACTCTACTTGTGCTGTCTCAATGACCAGAGTTGTTTTATTGCAGCTGCACTTCTCATTTCACAAAATGCAGCAGCAGAAATTGAAGGGTTCTCACTCAGTATCAACAAATATTTATACACAATTGGTCATTTCATAATATGCTATTCTGCTTAACAAGATGTTCTGCAGTTTCTGGAAGTCACATGGCTTACTAGTGGAAGTTTATTTTTACAAGTTGAGCTTTAGCAACCATTGGCTGCATATAACGTACTGATCTTTGGGGAAGGAAAGTGCTTATATTAGACACTATGGGTAAGCAATAATTGATATAATCAAACATCACCACTTAGGATAAAGATTCAATTGGAATACAGAAAAAGGTGAACTTTCCAGCTGAGGAGACATTCAGAATTTATTTCTGACATGTTGGGATTGCTCTGTAGTGAAAGAAAGAGTTCTGCACCCCTATATCAGATTGCATTCAAAGTCTCACAGAACAAAAGAGCTTGATTGAAGTAGTCTGAATCTTTCACTTCACTACTGTGATTCTGAAATAAAGGGAGTGTGTTGTATGAAAACATATGCTGGTCTCTGAAAATAAAATATTCTGGAAAAAGAAGGCACCCAAGCATCTCTAACTTTTGGGTTCAGCCTCTGGCACATTATTTTACATCTCAGGAGGTCATACCTGTAAACAGTAATTTTCTCTAGAAGTAAAAATAAAAATGCAGAAATCATATGTATTTGGCAACACTGACAAATGAAAATACAAACCAATATAAAATAATTATAAACTATTATAAATAAGGATAGTTAATATACAGTACTTGCAAATTGCTGTGCAAATGGTTCTTGTTATGTTAATTTCTATGATATGCTACCATAGCATGACAAAAATCTGACAATCTCAGGGGTTATTTTACTCTACACCATTTATTTCTGTACTGCATGTGAAGATAGGTTATTTACAAACAGTAGTTAGTCTTGGCACATAAAATACTCAAGCAAACAAAGATTACTGGAATTAGAAAGAAAACTTCCAGTAAAACAAAGATTGAACTTCCAAAAGTTCAAATTATATCTAAACTAAACAAGACTTCAGAGATTACATGTTACTATCTTTACT
The DNA here is from genome assembly GCF_000695765.1 of Mesitornis unicolor. NCBI lineage: Eukaryota > Metazoa > Chordata > Aves > Mesitornithiformes > Mesitornithidae > Mesitornis > Mesitornis unicolor. The sequence goes on along the minus strand of NW_010203773.1, from coordinate 104,804 downwards.
GTTTTTCTTTCAAGTGCGGAGGTAATGGAGAGCTTAAAATCTCACTTCTGTTCTCCATAAGATTTTAAGAAATTTTCTGATACAACTTTGGCTTTAGCAAATAGTTTAGCAATGATTTGGGTTTCTGTGGAGTTTTTTAGTAATGGTACATCTCCTCTACATTAAACTACTTTTGTTTTGTTGTAACTACTCACTTAGATCCAGTATGAAAAGACAGCCTTGCTGAATTTACAAGAAACCCGAAATTAGTATAGAAGGTGCTGATTTGGGACTTATATTTTAATTAGGCTTTTTCTGTGTATTTCATAGAATCATAGAAAGATTTGGGTTGGAATGGACCTTAAAGATACAGTCCAACCCCTCTGCCATGGGCAGAGACACCTCCCACCAGACCAGGTTGCTCAAAGCCCTGTCCAACCTGGCCTTGAACACTTCTAGGGACGCAGCATCCACAACTTCCCTGGGCAACCTGTTTCAGTGCATCATCATCCTCACAGTAAATAACTTTTTCCTAATATCTAGTCTAAATCTTTCCCCTTTCAGTTTAAAGCCATTACCCCTTGACCTATTATACTTCCAGATAGAGTCCCTCCCCATCTTTTCTGTAGGCTTCCTTTAAGTACTTGAAAGGCTGCTAGAAGGTCTTCCCAGACCCTTCTCTTCTCTAGGCTAAACAACCTCAATTGTCTCAGCCTGGTCTCACAGGGGAGGTGCTCTAGCCCCCTGATCACCTTCATGGCCCTCCTCTGCACTCATTCCAACAGATCCATGTGTTGGCGACTCCAGAGCTGAGCAGAGTACTTCAGGTGAGGTCTCACGATAGCAGAGTAGTGGGGGAGAATTGCCTCCTTCGACCTGGTGGCCACACTTCTTTTGATGCAGCCTAGGATACAGTTGTCTTTCTGTGCTGCAGTCACACATTGCTGGGTCATGGTGTCCACTTGGACACTGAGCCATTGACTGCAACTCTTTAAGTACGACCATCCAGCCAATTCTTTATCCGCTGAATAGCACATCCATCGAATCCATGTCTCTCCAATTTAGAGACAAGAATGTTGTGCGGAACAGTGTCAGATACTTCGCACAAGTCCAGGTAGGTGACGTCAGTTGCTCTTCCCTTATCCACTAACACTGTAACTCTACTGTAGAAGGCTGCGAAATTTGTCAGTCACAATTTGCCCATAGTGAAGCCGTGTTTGCTGTCACCAATCACCTCCTTATTTTCCAAGTATTTATTATTACAGCGGTTTATTTTCTTCACAAAAACAAGTTCGTGTGAGCATTGCCTTTGCTGAACATTCCTTTCCTGCTAGAAATGATTATGTTTGTCCAGGGATGACCAAGTAAATTATTGTTTCTTCATGGGATGAAAGAGAAGGAAGAAACAAACAAGAACAAGGAGATAAAAATAACACTATAAAATATCAAAACAGCCAAAAGATTAAATCCAAATTACTGCATATTTCAATATGTCAGGAAGTATGAGAAAACAGACAAGAGCATATGCTGTCTGTATTGGTACATGCAGTATTTATCCATCTTTAAAAATAATGCTTAACACTTAATTTACAAGAAAAAAATAAGTTGATACTACTATTAATATAAAAAATTAGGTTATATTAAAATATATCAATAAATTGTGGGGATTGGAGTAAATGATACACATGGACTTGGTTTCTCTTACACTCTCTATGCAGTCTAATCAGGTAGCCCAAATAGACAGGAATATGCTGCAGATGCTGAGTAACATTTCTTTAGAGGCACTGGTGGTAAGATGAAATATTCTTAGGAGAGAAGTAAGAAAGATAATACTTGATTTGATAATTAGAGCCCCATAAAGTTCTCTCCTGAAAGTCAGTTTTTTCTGCAGTTTTGTGATCTCTGGCTGTAGTAAAAACAAAAGGGAGAGGAGCAAAACACCCAGTAATCTTAAGATTTGGTGACCTAATTCTGGTTTTATCATTCCTTTATATTCAGGGATAGGTCTTCAAGTACAATTTGGTAGAACTGCAAATGAGGTGCAAGTAATTTTGAGGAAAGAAATTAATTTCTTCAACAAATTGTTACATGAGCTCAATTTCTCCTTCAGCGAAGAAGACAAAACTCCCATGACCTACTGTCTTTAATATTGTTAACTAAATCTGAGAAGCTCTGGCTCAAGCCCACTGAGTTCAACAAGAAACAGCTTGAATCAACAACATTTTGGATCAGGCACAAAATTATTTTGATGTCTTCGAGGAATAGGAATATATAGACAAATAGGACTACAAAGGAGTACAGCTGATAAAATGAAATCTTAGTCTCACTAAAGTCAATGGGAATTTTACTGCTTACTTAGAAAAAGGCTGAAATGGATCATGACAATTTAATTTATTTCAGTTAATTTACAGTATGATTGGGTGGGCTGGCTATGGAAAGCTCCTGAATAATAAATAATAATACTAAATAAATAAATAGTAATAGTAATAGTAATAAAGAAAATATCTCCTTCAGCAAGAGTTGAGTTTTCTGACTAGCAATTTATTTTTTTAGGTTTTACAAAAAGAACAAAAAGTGAAGAAACAATTCTCAAAAAGTGAAGAAACAATTCTCATTCCTTGAAAATGTAAATAAAAAACTGGGGTACCATTTTTATTTCTTTTTTACATTTTAATCCATCCTGTCAAATACAAAAGGTAAAACTGACCCTTTTTCACACACAAACACCAAGCAATTTTACAGGCACCAGCATTGGGAAAAATAAATTTTCACCAATAATAAGATAATGCATTATGCTTCAATACAAACCCATCTGCAGATATTTAACACAATTAGTGGAATAGTGTAATAAACCTGTTATGTTGGAGCCATATCACTGGCTCAGTGTAACTGCTGCTTTCCTGGCCTTTGTGACCTTAATTCCTGAAGTCAAAGTTATATGTTTTAGAGGTGTACCCACAAAAGACAACTAAAGAGAAGAAACTGTACCAAGGTCATCAGGAATAATAACAATAAAGAATTAAAAATCCATCACAATTCTGCTTTTAAAATTATATAAACCATATGTGAATATTGATATTAAAATAGCTGCTTTTTTCATACTTTAATGCCTCTGCAGTATAGTCCATTTTTTTCAAATTAACAGTGGAAAGGAATATAGCTGAAAAACTTCCTTGCCTGAGACCAAAAGAAAGCTTCATTAGCATAATTCATGACAGTCCTTCTAATAATATTTTCAGGGACAAAAATATAGTTATACATTTTGTCAAAAAAAAACCCACAAAAAACAAAGAAAAAAAACCCTGGGAACATAGTGAAATTATGAAAGATCTAGATTACTACTCCAGTGAAAAAAATGTGGGGCACACTGGATAGGAATATAAAAGTATCAGTTCTGACTGAAGTATGAAACTTACACAAACAGCGGAGGGGATAAAACCCCCACCCTTTTTAGAACATTTTGATATGTGTGAAAACTACAAGTGCTAGAACTGTGAAAACGAAACTGGGAAATTGATCCATATGTTCTGGAAATGCCACCGCCCACAGCTAAATTATTTTTGGAGAACAGAACAGAAGAACAACTGCTAAAGCTGTTATAAACACAGGGTCTCCCTGGTGATGCAAAGATCTTACCATGGCAGATATTAATGAGTGACTGTTACCATCTGGATATCATATATGAAGTATATATTCTTTGGTATGTTCTAGAATAATTACTAAGGAATACAATATTTTTTATCAATTATCTCTCCCATTCTCTCAGAAGAAATCATTCAAAGGGTAAAAACACTATTCAGAGTGGTTCACACATTGATTTTCATCATATAGGTGAATGTAACTTAAAAGCCTGAACTGAGCTACGTAATTCTACTGCATTAGGGAAGATATTTTAAACTTGGGAAGTGCTTTATGATAGTATACTTTTCCAAAGTGAAATATTTTTAAAATTTGCAACATATGAAATAGCAGTAAGACCTGTGGAAAGGTTCTGTTATAGTTTCTCAAAACTAAAAGTACATCATGCTGATTACAAGAGATATCATCACCAATTAATTTGGGCTACCATTTACTTGGTCACAAGAATGTGTGACTGGAAGGAATGAACTTCTTTTGTTCTGCTATCAAAGACATCCAAGCCTTATATTTCTATTTTGTTCTTCTAGCAAGCAGAATCTTCATGCCAGTTGGCATCTTCCACTTTCTACCTGAAGGCTGACCCCAGCCTTATTCTTCTGACAGTTTGGTAGCCTGCAATTCTCACAGTTTATTCTAGACAGTCAGTACCCATTTGTACCAACATTATCCTTCCAGTGTGCAACACATACTCTCATAACTAATTCATACAGTAACTCTTGCCACAGAAAGGGATAGAGATCAACATAAAGAGCAACAGATTTAAACAAAGCAGTATGTACATTTTCTTGGCCATACCAGCAAACTCTCCCTGAAAACATTAAAAGATGTTTATAAAAAATTCTGAATGGTGGCAACTATATATCATCTGTTTTGTTCTGGTTTAGAAAGGAATTGCATCAATCCATGATGTTCTATATACCACCTCTCCCTCACAACAGCCACTAAGCAAAACCTAGCAACAAAGTTGTGACTATCATTTTGAAATAAATTTAAGAAAAAATAGTTTCTTTATTACAAGTGGCATTTAAAAATTATATTAATAACACAATTCTGGTTTGGTACTAATTTTTAATTTTCTTTCAAAAAATGTCTTTGCTAAGCAATTTACAAATTCTGAAAATAAATAGCTTTCTGCACATCATCAAACTTGAACTGACTCTAAGTATAGTTTTTATTTTTCATGTCTTTATTCATTCTTTTCTACATAGTATTTGTGGAATTCAGCATCTGGAACGAGCAGGAAACAGGTTGACTCTCTTTGACTCCCTTTATTTCTGCATAGTGACATTTTCCACTGTGGGCTTTGGGGATGTTACACCCAAGATATGGCCTTCAAAGCTGCTTGTTGTCATTATGATCTGTGTTGCCCTTGTCGTGTTGCCCATACAGGTAAATGTGTTTTTTTCTTCTCTTCTGAATTGTTTTTAAAACTAAAGAATAATAACCAAAACAATTTATTGTTACTGTTATTACTGCATATAAAATGTCAGAAAAAATAACCATCTTCTCTACCTCCTATTTTTTTTCTTCCTTTTTCCTTTGTCTGTACCCTATAGTCTAGATTAGTACTAAAAGCCAGAGCACTAATAACAGTTTTCAAGTGCTGGTGAAAGATTTCTGTTCTTGTCATATACCACAGGACCCTTTCTTCAGCCTGAGATATGGGTATGTTATTAATGGAGCACTTTAAAAAAAAACAACAAACCCAACAAAAAACCCAAAACAACAAACCAAACAAACACTAGCCAGCGCTTTCTTTATGAGTATAGCATTTCCTCTGCAGGCTCTCTGTTTCTAATCTTGGTTGTCTCTACTTCCTCGCTTACTGTTACAGCTCAGTGCTAACTTGAAAAAAAAATCTCATGAAATCTGCAACTCAAGCAAATTGAGTTCACAGCTGTGTATGTCGATACACACACACAGATCCAACAGTACATTTAGGAATTTTTGAAGCCTACTTAAGTTTAGGACTTCTAACAGTTTCAATAGAAAAAGCATATACAAAAATCCAAGTATTTCAAAGAAACAATCAGTTCATTAAATTTGTACCAAACATTTACCAGCTTAGGTGAAGCTTGATGACAGAAACCCTGAGATTACATGGAAAGTCCTGCCAAGATGTTAACTGTCCCATGCTTGGTGATCACCCAGACCTCATGCCACAAAAAGGGGATGTGGGAGACATTGTGCATTCTCATCAAAACTTACATTAGATTTGCTATAACATGAAGCTCCAAAGTTTCTCATATAGTCATAGTTTCCAGACTCTGCTTCTTTGACAGTGAAGCAGACAACACAGAAACCCTGAAAGGTTGGAAACTCAAGATTTCACCCTTGATTTTCTTGAAATTATTTGAGCATTTTAATTATACCTAAATATTTAATGTCTGCATACACAGACATAGGCACTGACACAATCACATTCCCTCTGATTGGAAGTTGAGTAAAATATATATGTTATTGAAAACTAAAATAATTTTTAAGAAATTTAGAATTTCCTAGGAAATACAGATTTCATCTTTTCAAGAGGTTCTGATAAAATCTTCAGGCATAAGAGCTCTACATTACCAGTAAATAACGTGGAATCTACTGCCCTTTCACATACATTTACCTATTATTAACTACTTTATTTTATAGCTTTCTAATGATAATGAGGCTCTATATAGTTTTCCATACACAGAACATGTGAGGCATTCTCTCCTCAGCTTTTGTCCTGCTATGAAATCAATTATTATTCATGATTCAGTCTCTACATGTGAATGATAAAAAGCATCTATGACATAGACATATAGTTAAATTGAGCTCAGTATTAAATGCATATTGCTTACAAGAAATTTTGAAATGATGTTTGTATGTTTTATCACAGATTGCTACAATGACACTGATTGTTACAATATTTTCTGTACTTTAAAGGATTCAAGCTAGTAGAGCAATGTTTACTGTTAGCCTGCATATATTGTTCAGCTGGCAAAGACAAATTTGCTGTATTAAGAGCTGCTGTTCATTTAAGTTCTATCTAAATTTATAAGACAGGTAAGAGAGTATATGGGTCACCCTCAGAACATTATAAAATCTCTGAGAACAGTTATTGCCCAAACTAAGTAAACTCGTGCTTCTGTCTGAGTACCTATACTCACAGCGACTTAAGTGTATGAAACTTTAACCTTTCATTTGAGGGAAGTATTTATGTCATGCAGCACTAAAGAAAAAGAGCTCAGAGGTGTAAAATACATGAAGTAAATACGGTAGAGCCTTCATTCTTTTTTGAATTTGTGATTTACGGTGGTCTCATAATATTTTAAGATTTACCCTGCTATTTGTGTGTGGTAGAGACTGGCTCTACTGCCATATTTTTCAATTACCTTATTATTCATCTCACCCACTTTCTAGATAACTTTTTGAAAAGAAAAAGACATTGTGGGCTAAGGGCATATTTTCATAGAGGTGTGAGATAAATGATGCAACAGTGTTAAGTTGTGATACAGCTGTACTGCACATCTGATTATCCTTATTTCACTGACAATTGGCATCTCTTGCAGTTTGAACAGCTGGCATATTTGTGGATGGAGAGACAGAAGTCCGGTGGTAACTACAGTCGACATAGAGCTCAGACAGAAAAACATGTTGTGCTGTGTGTTAGTTCTCTGAAGATTGACTTACTTATGGATTTCTTAAATGAATTCTATGCTCACCCCAGATTGCAGGTACAGTGAAAAGAAAAACTCTAAATGCTGATTTTTTGTAGACAGCCTTCTGAAATTATCTTTTAATTTGTAAAACTGAATTTGAGAATAGCTGACTGAATTGAGAATCTATAATTGCAATAAGAAGTTGAGACACAGTATATGGAGACATTCATTTTTAATTGAGGTAAATAGACTAAATAGATAGAATTACTGTCTACCCACTATGCCAATCCTTTTAGAAACAGATATTTCCATGCAAATTCCTTATATTGTACCCCAAAATAGAAAATAAATGAAAACTACTCAGATACTTTTTCCTGTCATTTTGCTACTGGATCCAAAACTCCTCACAAGCCAATGCATCTTTTTGGTTTTCATTTTCCTTGTTTTTCTTTTGCTTTTTTTTTTTTCCCCTGCCATTGTTAGGAATATTAGATCCTTTTGCAATTGTTGAAATTAAGAAATAAATATACATGTTTTAAAGGACAAAGACTTGAAAAATTACACACAAGAGATTTTCTTAGAGTACGCTTATTCCCTAGCTAATGCAAACAAATGTCATATGACTTGTTTTGATCATATAAACACTTATTTGTATGAGATAGCAATTTGGATTCGTTATCATTAGCTTTGCTACAGACCATTTCTTTTACTAAATCTTCTCTATGTCTTTTACTAAGTTACCTGTGGTACCATGCTTCATTAACTAGTGCTAAAAATCACAAAAATACAATCCTCAAATTGCTAAGATGCAATTTGGGAAATCCCAAATCCATAATATTCCTCAAAATAATTAGCTAGTAAGAGGCATAAGCAAATGCACAAAGATACCCAGTTCTTTATAGATGCAAACACAAATTGAAACCCAAAATTTAGTTAACTAGCCTGAAGAATGAATCAGACTCTGTGATACACTAGAGACAAAGAAGAAGAGTTCTAATACAACTTATGTAGCCTAAAAGAGCTTATGCATGTTCCCTTCATAGCCGAAATGGGAAGCAGGAGGATAGGGATGGTGCACTTGATCCAATGCATTAAGTTTTCTGCAAATGGCTGTGCATACTAAGGAAGGCTTCTATGACAAGCCTGTCCTAAGCTCTCAGTCTCTTCTCTCACATTCCATTTATCTCTCCTTTTCATATGTATATGAAATGTATATGCACACATATATACTTCAAAGCAACCTTACTTTTTCTAACAAGGACTGTCAAGAGCATAGGAAGCAGATGAACACAGGAAACATTGATGTAGAGGTAAAAATATAGGGGAAGACAATTCCATTTTGATTGTTGAAAACTTCCTACATTTGCCAGCTAGAGAGACAATTTAGATTTCTGTAAATTGCAAAATATTTTCTTTTAAATTATGCCAATATGGAAACAAAAATGTTTCTAAATGTACTTTAGTTCCATTTTGGAGTCTTTTGTGAGCAGTTGACAACTGACCAGCCATTTTTATTAAAGAATTCGATATTTTAAATATGTATATTCAAATAACTTTTATCAATGAAATTTGAAAATTATCAGAGATATTTTTGACATCTTGAGTCTCTGTTGACTCATTATCTAACAATAAATGGTAACATAAAAGAATAACATGACTATTCCCCTTTTTGTTTTTGACAGGACTATTATGTTGTTATTTTATGTCCTACTGAGATGGATGCTCAGGTCCGAAGGGTGTTACAAATCCCAATGTGGTCCCAAAGAGTTATCTATCTGCAAGGCTCAGCACTAAAAGATCAAGACCTGCTAAGAGCTAAGTAGGCAAATATTGACTAATATTGGGTTTTACTTTTGTTTCACTCATACTGTTTGATAAATAATGTTGACAAACAATAAAAGCTGTACTAAAATGAAAGCATATATATTTAGAAAGCAAGTCTCTGATATAATTTGTTTTTCTTGATGTTTGAAATTTTTCAAGGAACAAATATTTGTAAGCTCTTTAATCTGACCATATTTTTCTTCACTGTCTTTTCTGTCTCAGCTTTTATAGCTATAGAGACAGAGCGCCTGTCATTTTTTCTGAAAAAGAGGCACAGAAAATTACAAATCTGCAAATAATGCCAGAATTTGTTACTGTTTCTTGAGCAAAGATGGTAAATGTGATGGTAGTTCTGAGCAACTGATGGGGGAAAAAAAAGTAAACAAAAATAATCATCACCCTTTGAACCCATTGCACAATTCTGTTTTCTTCCTAAGTTCAGCCTGGTAGTATAGCAGCTACTCTCCTATATCTCCATATACTCTTCTTTCAGGGCCTCTCACCACATACTTCCACCACTTCTAAAAAATCCTCTCTTCCAGTTAATATTGAATGATGTTAATCAAAACACATCAGTCAAACACAGTTCCTCAATGTGCCCCCTCCCTCCATTGCTCAATCACTTGAAAAGTGTAAAGGAATTCACAGTAGAATTCATGTAGGAGGATCACCTCTTTAAACTCTCCAAAGAGAGAAAAAGGTGATTTTTAGCAAATAACTGATTTAACCTTCACTACTCTTTGTAAGAACTTATTCAGCAACTAATTTAGATATCTAAAAATCAAGCCAATACCTGTCTGAGTATTTGTGTCATTCACCCTTTACCACAGGGGAGTTATTTTCAAGAGTCTAATCTGTAAGAAGTCTACTGAGCTGGTATCTTCTCAGATTTCTGCTTCTGAAAAAACAACTACTTCTATGTCTGTTTAAAATTTGAAAATACAATAAAGCTTTTTTCAGGATTAGGAATTTTCTTTTAGAGAGAAGTTCCTTTTTTGGCTTTCTTGCTGATTTCAAGAAGGAATTCATGTGGGGATTTAGCTGGCATTTGTTCTACATTTTAGGAGAAGAAAAATTAGGCTGTTCCTTAAAGATAATCTTGAATTTCACTTATAATAACCTGGAGGTAGTCAACTGTGTAACTATGCTTTTTTTCTGCAGAATATGTAATTGAATGTACCTGTCATAGAATAATTTCCCAGTGTAGTGGGAATTTAATAGAACAATTAATATGAAATAGAACCCAGTACCTAAGACATTTGCTGTAATTGTTTTTAATGAGAACATAATGTACTGAGAAGATAACAAGGCACGTGGTAAACTTCTAATGAATAAAGTAATTGTTACCAGCAACCAAAAAGAAAACAAAACCAAAAAACCCAGGAAGTGTCTCATTATCAAAATTTATACATATAGTATACGTGAAATGCAGTGTCAAAATAACATGATAAAGGTTGCACTAAAAAGTAAAGGAATACCAAAAGTTGCCTCCTGTAAAAGTAGTAAACAGTCAGTTAACTGAAGATTGTATTTTTCTTTATATGCTCTAGTATAAAATTTGACTTCACAAAAACAGTATTGCTTCTTGCTTACTACCTTTGAGAACTTCACCTTGCAAATTTTTGGTCTTTGACAGTGCTTATGTGCCCAGATTTAACAAAAAACCCAAAACAAAACCAGAATCAAAACCAAAATCAAAACCAAAACAAAGCAAAAAACTATCCCCCAAAACCAAAACAGAAGCAAAACAAACAAAAAAAACCAAACCCAAAACCAAATTCAGAACAAATTCTGTAATGAGATATCATGCTGATATTTACATTGTTCATCAGCATGACTGGAAAATTTATAGTTACTTCAGCATTTGAAACAATAACTGATTAAAACAGTTCTCATTCTCCACACAGACTAGCACTAGAAAGTGAGTAACACTACCAAGCTTGGTTTCTTTCCCATTTCTGACCTCAAATATTTTTTCTCTCTCCTTCCACTTTCTTTAGTGAACAAATCTTAATCCTCTTCATGTCCACTCTTTTTCTTTACCATATATTTTTTTCCTTTCACAAATTTTTCTTCCACAGAATCATTTCTCAATCATAGAATCACAGAATCATTAAGGTTGGAAGAGATCTGTAAGATCATCAAGTCCAACCGTCCAACCATGCCCACTAAACCATATCCTGAAAGTGCCACATCCACACACTTTTTGAACACCTCCAGGGATAGTGACTCCACCACCTCCCTGGGCTGGGTAGCCTGTTCCAGTGTTTAACTACTCTTTCAGTAAAGAATTTTTTCCTAATATCTAATCTAAACCTCCCCTGGCACAACTTGAGGCCATCTCTCCTTGTTCTGTCACTAGTTACCTGGAAGAAGAGACCAACACCCGCCTGTCCACAACCTCCTTTCAGGTAGTTGTAGGGAGCAATAAGGTCTCGCCTCAGCCTCCTCCAAACTAAACAACCCCAGTTCCCTCAGCTGATCCTCAGAAGGCTTGTGCTCCAGACCCTTCATCAGCTTTGGTGCTCTTCTCTGGACAAGCCCCAGTGCCTCAATGTCCTTCTTGTAGTGAGGGGCCAAGAAATCAGTACTGAGAAATGAGAAATTAAACTCCCTTTAATTCTGCCATCCTCAAACAGTGGAACTATTGGGTTTTTTTTGCCTCAGATTCAGTTTTCGAGCACATAAAAATGGTGCCATTGACAAAGCTTTTTCAGTTATTTGGACATTAATAATACTACTCTCATAAGGATACTGTGGGCTCTAATAGATGTTTTTAATAAAGATGTTATTAGTGTGTCTTGTCTAAATTCATGGCATTCATACATTTTCATTCTCAGGTTATTATTTTTCATCTATGGCTAAAGTGATGCAAGCAGTTACAAAAAACACAGGGAAAATGGTGAATATGTTCATCTGAGTTTCATTTCCTTATGAAATTACATATATATACATTTATATACATATAAATATATATATATACACACACACTCTGTTAATCACAGTTACCTCATCAGCTGTCATCAAAACCTCATCTAATTTCACTGAATTTTCTTTCCTACAACTTTGTTAAAGACCTTAACTTCCCAATTCTGCTCCCATGCTTAGCTGAAACTTATACAGCTCCCATGATTTCTTCCTAATCAGCGCTCAGGAGTAGCCTGTCCTCACTTCTCCACACCAGCTGCCTTTGACATTACTATTTTGGATATATTGATTTGCCTTTGTTATAATGACTTTTCTATTTCAAGTACTTCAACCTTTTGAGGTTTCCCCTTTTTTCCTATGCTAGATGCCTACGGAGAATCTACAACGACCTGACTTTATCCTTCTCTTTTCTTTAATACTTTCTCTGAATCATCTCACACAAAAGAAACAAATTCAATCACTATTTTTATGATCAAAAACTAAGAGGTTGGCTGAGCTATCTGACATCTTATTATGGATATCTATTCATCAACTTTAGTTTAGATGCAGACACTTGTAAATAGATCTTCATTTTTGATACCAAAATAAAACTGATATTCTATTGTGGATCATAAACATGCAATTATATTGTAGAGCATCCTATGTAGACTGTCTGCATCTTGCAGATGTTTTTTCACACAAGCTCTCAGTTTTGCCCTACTTAAAATTGTATTTATGTATTTATCTAGTGAGACCACTTTCTACCATAATTTTTACAGCCAGGTATTGTCACACCATTTCTTTGTTTCCCATGTTTGCATGTACTTTTGTTGTCCTTTGTTGTGTCACTTTGAGCTTACACGGCAAGGACTCTTTTTGTTCTGTGTTTGTACAGTACCTAAAAAAATTAGGTGTCAGTCTAAGCCTAGGATCCCAGTGGCCTAAACCATTACTAACAGCTACCAATTCCATTTTCTAGCAGCAGGGAAACCAGAGATTTAAGAATGTCAAGTCCCATTCCAGACTCCAGAATGGAGTTGCTATAATGAGCAGTGAATTGCCTGTTAATTTTCCCCAACTTCTGTCTCACTTTTTCCCTTCCCAGGAAACCCATTCTGATCATCCTGTTTCTCTTTGCCCAGAAAGCCCTGTCTTCCCAAGGAGATCAATCAAGTTTCTATTTCTTTACTTCCATGTACCAGTAAGTAAAGTAGGATTCACTGCAAAAGGATATCAAGATCTGAGGCAAGAGAGGAAAACCAAACTTTGATGAAACCTTCAGTCAGACAGTTTTTCTTTGCACTTCCACCACCACTCTTATTACATGACCAGTTATATCCACTAAAATACAATTAGGCATTAAAAGTTCTCAAAGAGACTGTGAACTGAAAATGGTTAATTCATTTAATGCACACGTACACAGAACTGTTTATCTCATATGCATGATTCTAGTACATCTACCTGTCTTTCTGCTATCACAAGGCAAGGTAAGTCTATATTGTTATTTGCCCCCTCTTATTAATTCTTATCAGGAATAACTCTTACATATCATACCCTTACGTGCTATGCAGACTGTTGCTATTTATTCACTTTTTATACTCATGACACAGAAATATTTATTTTCCAAATTGTGTTTGAGGTCACTCTGCTTTTATTACTTCAGCACAGCTTCTACTGGCACCAGTGGAAGAAAGTTTCCAGAATCTAGTCAAGAAGTACTGGTACACCATGAGTTATGGCACAAGGTGACTGCTGCTGACATTCAGATAATGCATGAGAACAGAGAGACTAAAGTTTCTCTGTATTCTGTTTCTATAAGCATACAAGAATATAAACTGTGAAACAAGTCCACATAAGTATTTTTTTTGGTATGTAACAGGCTTGTTTCCCCTCTTCTAGAATGGATGATGCTGAAGCTTGTTTCATTCTGAGTAGCCGTTGTGAGGTGGACCGGACAGCAGCTGTAAGTTTTGAAGAAATATCTAAGAATGAATATGCATGCTGTTTATAATGTCACTGCCCTTATTCCCTTTCAGTGACTGAGATATCTTCTGTGAACAGAAAATTAAAATTGGCTGATTTACACACAGATTTTTGCATGTTGGATGAACTTCTTGTCTCCATTAAGATAATGAAAAGGTTTCTATTGTGTTCCATAAAGCCAAGAATTTACAGATTTATGAAACATGATCTAATGGCTCATTTCACATAACATATCTACTTCTGCTTTTTTTAGAAATTAAATTATGAGACCTACCTATCAAAGAAGTCAGGATTTTACAGCACATTTTATTTATACATTTTATTTATACATTTAACTTTTTTTTAAAAAGTAAGAATTTATACATTGTTTAAAAAATAATAGAAGTGCTGTAAGAATACTGTACTTTCAAAGAGACAATTTTCATACAGAATAAAGTACATTTTTATGAGTTCTCTCCTTTTTTATGGAACAATGGCAGAATACTATATAAGCACTATCATGTTACCTTATATAGATCTATTGATACTTGGTCATTAATCACTCCAAAGGGTAGTATGCTATCAAAAAGTTTTATTCAGATTACCCAGACTAATATCAGTGCTTGCTCTAGACATCCAATTCAAAGAGTTGTATTTATTAAATCAGAAGAGATATCTATCAACTGACTGGTATTTTCATTCAGAACAATTGAAGTATTGAAAGTTTACTACTAACAAAGGATTGAATTCAACTTTATAAATTAATGTTTTACTAATACCGAATAACCAGTATATACCATTTTTCATACTGGCCAATTTCAAATGTGAAGAATTGCAGGATTCTTTAAGTAAGTTATTAATGTTTTGCCCATGCTACTAGTTCTTTGCAATCACTTAAGTTACTGTCCACAAAGGAAGACTGCTAATAAGAGCCTCTACTCAGCATGTCTGTGATAAAAGAATAAAACTATTTTAATAAGAACTAGAACTCTTCACACTAATGAAACTACCTACTGATCACAAATATCCAGAAAAAAAGTCCACTGAGGAAAGATTTATGAACAAAACTTTAAATATTTCCCCGTGAACTGCATGCTAAATTGTTGCACACTTGCCTTTATTCAGTTTGTTCAGATAAGTCTGAATATTCACAAAGTTAAATTAAGATGCTTATAAATTGCCTAACACTATGAAACTAACGTTTATAATTCAGTAATTATGTTTTAAGCTGTCTCAATTTAAAAAATACTCGTTTGCTGCTGCATTAGAAATAGTATTTATTTTTCTGTATGTTAAAAACAGATAAAATAAAATGAGGGAAATGAGGGCTTTACATTATATATGTAATACTTAATATCTTCTCTATGACTTGCTACAATTACTTCATCTGCCATCAAAACGTGGTTGTTTCCATACCTGGAAACATATGGCTTATCAGAGAAGGAAGAATAAAAAAAGCAACAGAAGCTGCAGCTATCAAGAAGGAAGGATTATTTCCTTGCTAGGCAAATAAGCCCCCAGAGGCAAGTTTTATCAAAAATAACTTAATTTTTTTGTAGCCTATAAGCATGCTGTAAAGACAGTGCTGGACTTGCAGAAAACCTCTGAACTCCCTGAGAAATCTGTGCTCCTACTCTAATATTCAAATTTACTGAACTTTGAATTGGATTAATTAGCAATATACTCCTGAAAACACAACTGTGAAAGCCACTGAATTGGCAGCATGCAATCCTAGAGTAGTCAAGCAAGGCAAGCATACTGTTTGAAAGTGACAGATGTGCTAGGGTATTTAGGGGTAAGAACAAGGAACAGTTCTTGCAGATACCTGGGAATATCTGAAAAATACTGAATACGGTAAGACTGAAAAATATCAACATGCCAAACTGCCTTGCCTAAATTAGCCATGAATATTTAGCAGAATAAGTCGGCTACAATATCTAATTTCACAAAATATACTTGACAGTTGTTAAATGGTTAGAAATGAGAAATCCCATACAATTAGAATATGTGATTTACATTGCACTTGGTAGGTTTATGCAGCTTGAAGGACAGCTGCACCAACACAGTATTCACTTAGAGGTAAGTTGTTCATCTCTGCTCATAACCTCTCCAAAATTTATACAAAGAACTGACAATTTTCAACTCTGCTGAACTCTCCTACAGGGCAGAGAGGAGCTCCTACATGGAGCTCATGAAGCTTCCATCCATTCTGATCAGCACTGTCTAGTTTAGGTTTCAGAGTCACAGCCAGCTACAACTCTCTTCAGGTAGTCTTTCTGACCTCAGGGACAGTGTGCCCCAGGAAATACCAAAATGGTACCTTGCACATTTCAGCTACCAGTACAGACGATCATCATATCTCATTTATCATTGTATCTGGAGCATACAAACAGGCAAATCTCATCAAAGACGCAATCCTGTTACCTTTCTTTGGGACAGAATGCCCTGTTGAGTGACTGGCTGGCTAGTCATAATGGCTCAGTATCCTAACTGTAGCAGTGATACTCTGAGGATCAATGTCATCTGAATTTTTTAAAAACAAAATGTCACCTCTATTCTGTTTTTGTTGTTGTTCAGATTTCATTTTCACAAGGAATGCAATTATTTATACTGCTAATGAAAAATAGGACAACTGTTTTGGGTTTTTTTGTTGTTGGTGGGTTTTTTCCTGTTTTAACTTACTGCCCCCTAGAGCTCTGAAATGAAATGGATTTAACTTCTTACACTGTTCCAGCTCTAGTCACTACTAATAACTTCACTAATATAGTACATAAGGTTACAGTTTGTCACTGGACTGGAGGAAGCTCAGTTGTCATCCCAGTATCAATCTTTATAACTACAACTGATTTTTCATTTCACCCTGCTGTGCTTAAGATGACAAACTGTTAGTGCCTTGGATCCTCTCCTATGTCTGACAGCTGTCAATATATAAGTTAAGAGATGCTTTGAGGAGATTCCTGACCAAAACAGCTGTTGTTATTCATGTGATTTTTCAAAGTCCATGAGGTTTTTTTTTTAATCTCTCCAGCTACACTCCTCAGCAGAGGATCTACTCATTTGCCATGAATACCACTGGCTGTTCATTGCTTGCTGTTTCATTAGTTAAGTTTTAGTGCCAAAGTCTATGTTGCTTCTGATCCATAGATCTCAACTGTAGCTCAGAAGAAAAGTACAAGAAGGGATGACATGCAGTTACTCCATAAAAATTGTCAGTTGGTTCCTTTTTAACTTGGAGGAGTAGGAACTTCAACAGACCAAGAATTTGTCAGCTTTCCAAAGTCTCCTTTCACAGACACTCTCTTCTCTGACAAGACAAAGCTCTGCCAAATTTTATTCTATCAAATCCTATTTTGACATCTCATACCAAGGTGTAAGCTGCTTATCTGCTACAGCAAGCAGGACAGACATGTTTCACTTCTGGAGGATACAATTCTTAAAGAGTTCAAATTCTACTTAAGCCTGGATGACTTTTTTTTTTTTTAATTCATGGGTATAGAAAAGTAGTCTGTGCCACACCACAAAGTTAGCCAGTGACTTCAATTGGCTGCCTACATCAAATTGCTCCACAAAACTAAACAAGTCTGGAAACAGTGCATCTGCTGTTTTAACTTAAGGAGGGGTGAGAAGTCTCTTGAATTGCCCTATAAATAACTCATTAATATGCTATATAAATATATGAAGACCACTTCTACTACCAACAGCTTTGATCTGATGCTTTCTGAAAATTCAGAGATGGTTGAGATCAAGCTTGCACTTTTTTTTCCCTTTACAGCATCACAAGATGGGTGCATTGCACAGAAAGATATAACTAATTTATCAAGACGTGTGTGGCAAAAAAACCCCATAAAATTAACAGAACTATTTAAAATATATATTAAATCAAGTTTTTCCTTTGAGTTCTGATGATTTAAATTCCTGTTACAGCCACTTCAAAGCTTACAGCTTTTGATACATGGACTTAAATATCACTATATATTTATCACCATCAGTATCAGTGGTAATTTTGGATCATTGACAGCAAGTCATTGCATGGAAAACACACAGAAGAAAATATATCTATTTTTCCCCTCATCTCCCAAAGAACCATATATTTTTTTAATATGAATAGAAGCATAATTTTGTTTCAGTTATTTCTGTTTATAGAATGTACATATATACCTCCTTTTTACTTGGGAGAAATGTGAACATTTTTTAAAGTCACTGCAATTTAGTATAGAAATTGCTACATATGTAAAACAGAGAGCCACCAATACTATATGAAGAGACTGAATTTAAGAAATCACTTAAAGTGTTTACCTGTATTTTCATTTATTTCCCCTGGAGTGCTTCTCCAGAGTGGAATTCGGGAGAGTAACTGAGCCAAAAAAACATGGAAACCCAAACATGCATATGGCATACAGGAAACAGCCTCTTCTCGCCACTTTTGAACACCAATGTGATCTGTGATTGATTGCTGTGCAAAGGGAGAAAACTGGTAATGTCAAACTCTGTGCAATGAAGCCACACCATCACTGTGAGTGACTCTGAATGTATTTCCCTGACACCTTTTGCATAAAAAGATTAGGTAACATCTTCAACAACACAGGTTTTTAAAATCCGTCCCAAATCCACTCCCAAACCTCTTACTCCTCCTGTAATATATCTGTATGACCGTTATCTATCCCATTACCCAGCCATCTGTTACTTCTAAGGTGTGTTGGCATTTCATTCCCTTAAGACAAAACAGCAAAAACCTCTAAATAAAAGTAAAAAAAAAACCCTGAGGATAAGTTGCCATATGCTATAGAAAAAGTGAAGAAAAAGTGGCTGCAGACAAGGAAAGCTTGTAACAAAGTACATCCAATTTCTGAAATCTCCTGGATGGGCACAGCAATTCTACATCTTTGAAACTGTTAATAATAAAAATGTGAAATATGTGATTTACCATCCTCAAAAGATCTTCCTCCTATGACTGCATTCTAGTATTTCTAGTAGAAAAAGTACTTGCTAACATCTCAACTGACATTAAAATATTATGGTTTGAAAATGTCAATTGCATTCTGTTCCAGGCAGAGATTATCCCTTGTGTTCATGAGTCTGAAAGCTTTTCTTATTGCTGATGCTGCAAACACAATGAATCATTCTTTTTATTTTATCTTTTAATATCACTAATTTCATGATTAAGCAAGGAATTTTAACCCAAGTATTGATTCCTACATGAAGCTCTCAAATATTCCTTTTTAGTTCTGAAATAAATAAAAACTGATGGTCTATACACTGAAATTAGCTGTATTTCATGAAACTGAGTATACAAATGAATTATCACATACTTAACTTTTATGAGATAGCAGTTTTAATCCTGCAGTTAAGTCATTCTTGACATGTGGTAACAAGTGAAAAAACCTAACAGGCTGAGAAATCTATTGGAATCCTTTGGTCAGTAGCTGGCTAAATTCTTACGCCAGTTATACAAGTGTTTTAGTCACACAAAAATGTAAATGTTTTTAATTGAGCTTATGTTTTTTAGAATTACCCATAGTTTTAAACTCTTAATTCCTGATGTCCTCATTTAACATTATTTAAATTCTGATTCTCTTTGGAAGGCCATATCTTAATACATCATTCTTGTTTAATTAGATATGACTCATCACTACTATTTAGGCTTTCACACAATTCTTCCCAATCCAAATGCCACCCCTTTCAAATTATACAATCCCTAACACTTGTAGAAATATAGGAGAGGGTTGAAATTCTGGAGATGCTGGAAACAAACCCTCTATTCTGTGGGCTCATATGGGTTGAGTTCACTGGAGCAATCCCTGTCGAAAATCTAAAATCACCACTGGTAATTCTCGTCCTGCTTGAAGCCTGCCTTAAAGCAGAGGCCTCTGTCTATGTCTGCGGAATTACTGGATTATCTGTGTATGTGTATATATACATTTGTATTTAAATATATGTAATATACATAATATTACTTATATAACATGCACGTAAACATCCTGGTGTTACTTAGTCTTAAAATGGATTTTCTTCAATGGAATCTAGTCTGGTAAGAGAGAGGTTCTTTTTCTAATGAAACATGGTTATTTGTTTTTATAGTTGTCACCTCATACTTTTTGTTCTAGGATCATCAAACCATTTTAAGAGCATGGGCAGTTAAAGACTTTGCTCCAAATTGTCCTTTGTACGTCCAAATACTGAAGCCTGAGAATAAATTCCACATCAAGTTTGCAGGTAAGTGTAAGATTTCAGCCATTTGAAACATGTGTTAGTATTTGGCAGTTTGTTTCATAAACACACAAGCAAAGTGAGATTCCCTAGGCATATTTGCTCATTAGAAGTAGATTAAGAATGTGATATTGTGAAATAACGTGGACTGTATATATCTTATCAGTAGTAAAATATCATGTTTTACATTAAAGTCTTATTTATAAACAATTTTAAGGACTATTACACTTTTATATTACATAACATACAGAGTATAATTGTTTGAGATATAACACATTGTTACTCCTCAATTATAGATCCAGATAGGTTTCCAGCATGCTATATCTGTGTCTTTAAATCATGTTTGTCTACTAAAACATACTCTCACTAAGGGGCATATGAGAAGATCTGCTCGAAAAAGGCCAAATTTTATCCAACGAACTACTGAAAAAAACCAACCAGCCAACCTTCCCATTAGGCTAGTTTTTTTTTCCTAAGTAAGTGAAAAACTTTATTTTAATTACTTTCAAATGTTTTGGAAATAGACATATAATTTAATTCTATATCCAGAAAAATGCGTGTCTTAGAAACATAATTTTGCATTTTATGTCATAGTTAAGAATTCCAAACAAATCCTATCTTTTAAGAAAAGATAACCAGCTTTAATTTGACAAACTGTTTCTCTGCACTATGAAGATCTCTCTTTCTCTGTGTATCTATAAACATACATATACAGACATATAAATGATCATGTGCAAAAACATGCACATACTTTTATAATGAAATAATTTTGCCTATCTTTGAAAAAATACGAAATAGAAGCAAGGCTTTCCTTTTCAACTGCAATTTTGAAAATTCAATTTTCTTGAAGGATATTCTAAGGAAGAAAAGATTGCAAGTTCATGCAAAATAATAAAAAAACCTCTATGGAAAAATATTAGTCTCTCTATCATCCCAGAATGTGATGAAAAAGTAAATTCCAGGGCAGAACAATTCCAGAGCAACAGATAAAACTGTAATTTTAAAAGCTCCTGGCAAAAAAGCATCAATAACAGTTCTGAAGTTAGAAAAGTGTAATCTCAAACTATGAGATGGCACAGCAGGGAATAAGACTCATGCTGTGACAAGAATGACAGTGCTTTTTCATCTCCCCCTGAAAATCACACACCACAAACTTAATCTCTTCTCCCTAGCCATGGCCACTTTTCCTTATTGGTAACTGTGTTAATTTGTTGTTCCTAATTTTATTTTTAAGAGTTTCATTATTCTTAATGGCTTGTCTCTGTAGGAGCTTATATATAACTAGACTTGCAAAACAGAGGTAATTTTTCATATCTTACCTGTTTTAAGTCTTGGATTGAGAACTCAGACCATTTTTTTTTAAAAAAGCAAACAGCAACAAACACATAAGATGTCTTTTTTGTAATGCTTCCTTCAACTGAGCATAATCAATGTGGTATCTCACTGCCTTCATTTATGTTCTGCAGCTATTCAAGGGCTTGAGGAGTCCCTATATATTCTGTGCCTCGTTAGCACCCTCTAATATTAATTACAGTAGTATCGTATTGTAAGTCTAAATATTTATATAGCACCTTACATACCAAAAGCATTTCACATGGATCATAGGGATCACTACATTCATTTCCACACACTCTCTCAGTAAAAGCAGAAAATTACAAGCCTTCCTTCAAGATCAATATCATCTTTTTCATATAAAGCACAGGAAATTTTTGATGCAGTTTTAAGTTCGGCATGGTTACGAACATGGTATAATCACTGTCACTGGATGCTTACCTACTGCAAATGGTTAGGACATTGACAGAGTCATGGGAACAACATTTGTTTGCAAACATTTTCCTAAGAGGACTCTGACTATTAATCTCATCCAGCTCTTCATTCTGAAATACATATCCAGTGGGGGCTGCAGACTATAGCCCTGTCCAGAGTGTTTATGAATAAAATTTGTCATAACCATATGGAATATTTTTCTAACTGCTTTTCCTATTATGATTCAGGACTGCTTTATTACTGCCTTAATGCAAAAGCTTCCTTTAAATTTGATATTCCTTTTAAAAATGACTCCTTTCTTCTGGAGGTTTACAAAAAACTATATTGTGCATTTTTATGAACTTAAAATATTCAGTAATAGGATTTCCCCCTCCCTCCCCTTTACACACTATGTCAAAAAGAAAGCTTCTGAATGTAGAAAATATACAACTAAAGAGTTCTGGAAAGTCTTCCTAACAAAAAATTATCTTTTAACTAGGTTGAGAATTTATAAAAACACTAGAAGCTCAGTTTCTCAGCAGCTTATATGAGGTTGACCAGTCATGCTAGATTGCACGAGACAGTCCGGAAATTTAGACCCTGACTGCATTTTCCCATAGAACACCATCCTGGCAATTTTCTGCCTTAGGGTTCAGATATAGTATATAGGACAAGTAATTGTTATAATTTATTCCCATCTGGTAGGCAAAACTTCTACATTCTTCCTCTCTTTCATGAGAGTACGAGGGCTTGCTCTTGTCATCACAGCAAGAGAATGGAGACACTTTCCATAGGGTAACGTGGTCTGTCAGAAGGGCAGGTTTTCTGTCTTTTCACCTGGTGCCAGACACACACCATTGCATCCTGCATTTTCTCTGTTATTTTTTTTTACAGTGGAGTTTAACTACTTTGTTTAAAATGGTAACTTACGCTTATATTAATACAGTGGAAATATTTCTCCGTGCTTGAATAAGATTCTTCAGTAGAATCTGAAAAGCACAAGGCGTAAGTGTTTCTCCCAGCAAGCACCTTTACAAGTTCAAAGTGTGAACACTCTATAAATATACAGTCACTCTAACATGACAGGTATCAGATGGGCAAGGAAACACTGTATCACCATTGTTAACAGTCCTAAGTCTTAAGCTGAAATACTTCCATTACTCCTTAGTAATTTCCAATACACAAATGCCTTGAGATGCCCAGTTTTTCTTTCAGTAATGCTGTATTTTCCTTCACTGGCAATTACATATGGTTTTCCTTCAAACACACGGGGCTATAAAAGGCCACGTACCCTTAATGCATGTATCTGACCTTCCATTTCAGCACAAACCTGAAATGAAGATTACCCACAGCAGACCAATGTATTTATGCAATTCAAAGATTGGAGTAAATGTCATATTTTCTGAGTTAAATGTATAACTTTTAGCTATATATTTGCTAGAAAATAAATTAATTGCCTTTACCTTGAGTATTCAGAAATTATATGTAATCACACTTCCGGGAACTGGGGATACATTTTGACATTCTCTATTTATTCATTATGCACCAATGAATTAGCACAGTTTCGTGCAGTCTGACATTAAACCTTCAGTAGTTTATTTGAAAGAAACATAGTCCAGGATTCACTGAAATGGATAGTGAATGCATCTGATGATTAATCTATTCAATTACAGATAAAAATAGTCTAGAGATAAAGGATGGGCATTTTTCTCTATCTGGTCTGGCAGTGATCATGTTAATTTATCAAATTGACAAAAGTAAGGTTTCTCAGAATAGTTGTGTTACGTCTAGGACATACTTACCACATGGCTGATGCTGCTGGCATAAATTAGTATTTTGAGTATGTTTTATCTTCAAGGACATTACAGAAATCATAACTCACTGCACTGAATTACAAGATCTGTTTGAGACAGACTTAGCAACAAATTTTCTGTGAAAATACATTTTCAACAGAAACTACAGCTTCTGGAAATTCTAAATCGAATATTTGTTTAGTATAAATGCAATCAAAATACTTCTGTTTGGTAAACTAATTTGACATATTTAATATTCAGTTCAAGATAAACAGCAGTTTCCTCTGCTGCTTCGTTGCCACACTGAATGAGCAATATGCTGATTCTACAATAATACCTGCTGTCACAGGACCTGACTGATGTTCCAGACCTGAGGAGGAGGAAAGCTGTCACCCAGCTTCTCCCCTACTCCCTTTAGAAGAGAAAGCATCAGATAAAGTTCTGTATAAACCTCACCACTACTCCACAATAAAAATCCTGAATATAAATATAAAACAGTAACATTACAGGCAAGCTATAAACTGTCAAATAACTGGAGAAATGAGCAAGTTATTTTTGAACTGATCTGTGTCTAATGTAAGAACTTAACTCCAGCCAAGAGGGGAAACCCATAGAACCTCTCTTCATGTTTCAAATGGCTACAATATTTCTAATTGTGGTAATTAGATCGCTGAAGAATCTTTCACCTTGTGTTCTCAAAGTACCTCTGAGACTTCAGAAGTTTCAAAACATTTCTGAAGTAGGTAGGATAGTATTTTTATAAACCCATTTTCCAGATGTGTAAAAAAGTCATGAAAAGCATAAATATCTCACACAAGGTCAAAGTCTACAATAGGAGTCGAAATACTCCTACGAGTCCCAGCGTCGTATCTCCTGATGTAAAAACACTTGACAGAATGTAAATCTCTTACACATATGAGATTAAGATGACTATTGTAGGACAGTAATCTGTTTTCTGTGTGCTATATTTTCTGTTAACATGGTATTTTACATAAAATCCATGCAAAAAGTCTATCATACATGTTACAGACTATAGAACATATGGAGGATTTAAGTCAAAGATACATTTATCATTTGCATTGTGCCAACCATGAGTTATTCATTTTCATTTACATATATTTAGGTCTGCACATACAATCTGGTTCAAAGACCTGAAATAAATGATTCAATAACTTCCCTGTATATTTTTTCTTGCTCCTATTTTCAAAAGTATTATCTATAGTATAACAACATTCTAAACAAAAAATAAGGGGAGGTTATTTGGCAAAATCCTATACACATTCAGAAATATCGGTAATTCTCATTCCTTCAATATCAGGAAGTCAGTGTTCACTTTGGTGACTAATGGTAATGGAATGCAGATATTCCACCCAAGCAGTAGACTGTGCCTTACTCCCTCAAAATCTTTAGTTTAAAATTCAAATAGGTTTATTGATGGCACAGTCAACTAAAAGAACACATTTCTATCTGAAATATTTTCTGCAAGAATATTTCATTCCTATATTTGAAATACATTTAGGGGAGGAAAAAATCTCATTTTGTTCTGTATTTGACAGTATCTGTATATAACTAAATTTCATTTCTTCCCTGTGACATTTAAATAGGCCTTGATCTTCAAAAAATGAGAGAACGAATTTCTCCTTTCAGTAGTTAATGATTCTGGTGACTGAAAAGCCTCTAGATTATTTTTTTTAAAGAAATAGAGAAGACATACAAAGTATGCCCTCACTTTTGTTTTCAGTAAGTGAAATGGCATGCTTATAGCTGTACTATAAATTCTGTCTAGAAAGAAGCTTAGTTAAAAAGACAAGGTAGTTATAAGGATTTCAATGATACATTAGTGCAACTAGAAATAGAGATGTGTAGACAGCTTAGATCTAGGTGGGGAGATTATTTACTTACTTTCACTCAGCAATTTTCATATGGTTTAGGTTTTGATCATCAGCTGTACTACTTGTATTATTCTTTCTCATCAGAAGCACATTCTCCTTCTATTGAAAGTGGCGTAGACTGAATCAAAAATTAAATTCAGAAAAAAAAATGAGCTTGCAATAAATGCCTTTATGACCTTAGAAAACCTTTATGACTAAGTTTATGACAAGAGGTTTAATTAAGTTGGAAGTTTTGTGCTTATCCCTTCTTATACCTATTTTAATACTGTCAGGTATACAGGAATGACATTAAAGAGTAATTTCTAGTTTCTTTTCATGCCATCACAAGCACTGGAGAGCATTTAACTGTGATCTGAAATTTAAGCACTAGCCATTCAAGTTGAATTATAATTCATACAATACTGAAAGCATGTGCAGAAAATTTGGCAGTCTTAAGCACAAGCCAGTATAGAGGACTAGATATAATGCCTCTGTTGCTTTCACTTCTCACTTCCTCTCCCCTAAATTCCATTAAAAGACAGAAAAAAGCAGGTATGTCTATAGTACTGTTCCATCATACCAAATACTAACGTGCAGACATAAATTCTTCTAAGGATTCTCAAAAACAAAGCACAGGTTTTTTGGTCACAGAAGTCAGAGGAGGACTGGGGTAAAAGCAATGTAAAGTTGTAATAAAACTGCCAAAGAAAAAACAACCACCCTCCTTCCCTAGATTGCAAGGAGACGGCAGCTGTTAGCAGTTCCTGGAGAAGATATTAGTCAAATCTACATCACACACTGAAGTGCAGTGCAAATTCTCAAAGCTGTTGCCAAATAACTGGTCTGCAAACCAGTAAAGCCTATTTAATTGATCAACAGTCTTGCACTGAAGTATCCAAGGTATGCTATTTCCTAAACACAAAGTTGTATCTCTGTATAATGCTTGGTGTCTCTGTACCAGTTTATGCTAAACTGCAGAATGTGCAAAAGATACAAACTAGACTATGCTACATGGCCTACTCACACAACTAGTGGACTGTGAGGGTGGTGAGAACAGGTTGCCCAGGGAAGGTGTGGATGCCCCCTCCCTGGAAGTGTTCAAAGCCAGGTTGGACGGGGCTTTGAGCAACCTGGTCTGGTGGGAGGTGTCCCTACTCATGGCAGGGGGTGTTGGACTGGATGATCTTTGAGGTCCCTTCCAATACAAACCATTCTATGATTCTATGAAGTAAGATCCACAGAGCCATTGCATCCTCTCCACATGTACTTGCAAGACGGGAAGTATGAAGTTGATGCAAAATTAACTTTACTCATCTATCTATCTATCTATCTGAGAGATACCATAGATGAGACGAATCATATACAGCTGCTCTCCAGGATCAAGTGGAAGATGAAGATCTGGAGGCAAATTTTGACTGTCCCTAACTTCACCATTTTCCTAGACAAGGAAAGGAAGTGATGAATTTTTTCAATGGAAAGTATTTTTATAGAACAATTTATATCTTCTTTTTTTCTACAGATCATGTTGTTTGTGAAGAGGAATTCAAATATGCTATGCTAGCTCTAAATTGTATATGCCCGGCTACCTCTACATTAATCACACTGCTGGTTCATACATCTAGGGGACAGTAAGTATATACTACCATAAAAAAAGCAAAACAAACTTTTAAAAGTTATAGCTGATATTCTTTGAAAAACAGCATACTCTGAACTTCCAGACAACTACAGTTTTGAAGGAGAAATTAAAACTTTGTGCACAATAAAAGCATCCAGATGGTTTACTCAAGATATTATAAGCTCAGAGATACAGAGTTAAGGTGTGTCTACAGACTGCATAGTACAGTAGAACATTTCTATATTTACCAAAGTAATTTTATCACATTTGGTATATCTGTTATGCTATTCTTGAAATGATAAGGTATTTTTATTAAAATGTTGTGGGTGGAGAAAGGCATTAAAGAGTAAATCTCCAAATATATCTGTAGAAATGGAATACGTGCATATAGACTGCACAAGAATACATTTGAGAGTCTAGTAAAACTGCTTTGGGTGTGGTTTTTTTTGTTTGTTTGTTTGTTTTTAAGTGACTGTAGAACCAGTAATATCTTGATATTCACAGGTAGAGTTATTTAACATTCAATATGGCATTTGCAGTATTCCCCTCTGCCCAGAATGGGGAAAACTGAAATTATTGCTAGAACTTTTGCTAGCAGTGACAACAAATGTCATGATTTTAATGGCACTGTCTGTACTAGAATCTGTTAATAAGAGAATAAAATACTGTTTCTATGCCTCTTGAGAATCATGGTGAAATACATTCTTTACCTTCTTAGCTTTCTTATCTAACGTGCACAGACTGTAGAGCCTTTTTTGGTTATTTCATAGTATATGTAAACAAAAGAAGAGTAGTACTCTTAACAGCTAGCAGAGAATTTTCCATGAGCCCAAAAACAGACATGAAAGTATTTATCTCCCAAAATATCACTTTCTAAGCTTTCAAATTTAGTAATTTTGCTACTTCCCTTAATTTCATTTTTCTAAAAAAAACTGTTCACAGTGAACTGTTTTTCCTTTACATTGGTTCGTGTTTATTTATCCTTTCATTATCCTGGTTACTACCAGCACCCACATTACAGATTATGGTAGGCCTTGAGTTTTAAATCCCTCTCAGTATTGACTTCCTTGTATAAAAAGAAACAACTTGAATTATGGGGTGACTACAATGAATCAACTACTTCCAGCCTTGGATAATCTTTTTAAAGTCTATTCAAAGTCATTGGGAGGATTTTATTAATAATTCTTTCAAGTTTCCATTCATAGAAGCCCCATATCTGTTGACTCACAAGTTTAACAACTTCTGTATAGTGACTGGGAATGTTTGTTAAGTTGTTACCACAGATAACCAAGTTCAAATGACTACCTATGCCTTTCCATTCCACAAGGATTGGCTTTTCTTTTTACACAGTATTTTATGTGCCTGTAACCAAAGATTATCAAGGAACTGACCAGAATATTTCTTGCTTTTTTGTAATTTCCCTGGTGAAAAGTCATTCATTAATGGAAAATATGACCACTTTCAAATTCTAGCTTCTTAGCATTTGTTAATTTAGTGAAGTTATGATCCTAACCTAAGTGACTTACTTTTTAATGGAATAAAGTGGTTTATTTACAGTTCAAGATGAAACATTATCCCAAATGTTTGTTGTACTCTTACAAATGAAGTGCCACCTATTCCACGGGGAATCTTTCCAATATTTCTTATTGAATAGCGTGATACTTAATAATACAAGCTTATTTCTGATAATCACAAAGATAAATATGGGGTAAATTACTGGAAATTGAAGGCAATATATGGCAGTAGAACACAGGAAAAAATTATTATTCTCTATTATCCTAATTAGAATGATAATACAATAAACAGTAAACAAAAAGAAACATATGTACATAAATTTAAAAGAAACTAAACTTATCCTCTGGTATTAGTATGTGAGAAGAGTGGGGAAAATGTTCATTTTCTAGCACCTTTGACCAGGTCAATTTGCTGTTACAATTAAGGGGAAGTTTGCTGCTGTTTATGTGAACAGGCTTTGGTCTTTAGTGCTGATTTTCAGATTAAGCAAACTAGATGTAAATAATCCCATTGTCTTCTCAGCTGTTTATGGATTTCAAAACCTCAGTCTGTAAGACACCAAAAATTCTACCTTGATCTTATTTATAGTCTTATCATTGATCTTAATTATTAATTTTAATATTTATCTTTATCTAATCCAGTGATAGATCTTTATTAATTTTTGTATTATGATACAAAATATTGGAAGAAAATAGCCTGACTTGAACTTAATGTGATCTTTACAGAGCAGCTCCATGGGAAGCTTTTAGACAACTAACTGGAACCAAGCAGACTTTAAACAGGTGAACATTTTATTTTATTTTAGGGGGAAAAGTGAAATGAAAAATTTTTCTCTGTAATTACATTCCTAGTTTTGCAGTTCTATACCTAATGAATAGTTTGTTAATACTGTTGCAATAAAAATGGTTTACTTATTTTAATCTTGAAACAAAATGTTTCTGTGCTGAGGGTGGCAAGGAATGGTAAATTGAAGAAATACAGAAATTGTGTTAAGATATTGTAAATGTATAAATGAGCACAAAGGAAAGTCCCAGTATCTTGAGATCTTAGCTCCAAGTGGCAAAACACAGAGCACGTTTGTCGGCTTGATGTTCTATCAGCGCACACGCACACACACACACACATATATATATATGCGCATCTATTGTATCCAGTACCATTCATGCAGACAGAACCTTGCTTCCACATGAAACTTAATAAAGCCAGAAGTTCACAGAAGCTCCAAGTCTGCATGTTTTGATGTTAACTGAGGTTTGGAACATTTCCACTAACAGTCCGTTTGTATAAAGAATGTTAGCTACATATAGCAAAACATATATGCTTAATATGGTTAAAGTAATAATTTATTTTCTTGCACTAGAGATAAGAAGGTGTATACTTGTCATAGCATACAAGGCACAGTAAGTAAAATTGTCTGTAGGGTAAATGCTGGAGATAACCAATAAGCAAATGCAGAAAAAAATGCCCAACACTTTCTTACAGATAAAGTGACCAAAGTGAAATGGATCTTTCCTACATACATTATTTCTAATGATTCATTACCTAGTTCAAATAGGAACCAGACAATCTGCCATGGAACATCTGAACAGACCGTCTTTATGAATAGAATAAGCATGCTGTTGGTTTCACTTCTCATCTTTAAATTGCAATTAATCTACTTAGTACAGTGTGAATTTAAAGTAATTCAGCCACATCCCTCCTTATATTAAAGTATATAATCTTAGATGCCTATACATAGCAGAAAATGCTCTTTAAATGTATTAAAATAATCTCTGCACTTACAGTATTACCAATCTTTCATCTCAAATACTTCTTTCAGATTAGCCTATGGGACTTTTAAAATAGACATTTGTAGTTTCTATTACCATGAAATACTGTTCTGGTTAATAAGAATTTTACATTACGTTTTAAATTATTCTCTTTATCTGTACATGTTTCAGGGAGAGTCAGCAATCACCGGAACAATGGCAGAAAATGTATGGCAGGTGCTCTGGTAATGAAGTGTATCATATTAACCTAGAAGAAAGTACTTTTTTTGCTGAGTATGAGGGGAAAAGCTTCACATATGCTTCTTTCCATGCACATAAAAAGTATGTTTATTTTCCTATCAAAAACGAAATGTTCAAACAAATAATTATTTGTATTGCCTGCAACATAGCTCTGCATTCAAAGGTGCAGTGTTGCACATTACTCATTTTCCTGGGTTTTAATATATGGCCACTAATATATTTAATGGATATTTTTCTGTAAGTTACAGCTGGTCAGGTAAAAGCTGATGTTGGTTCCCTATTAGCCCAGCTCAGTCCGAGAGAACAGAGTATAAAGGATATATAGGGTAAGCCCGACAACCAGAAAAAGAAAATAATTGTGCCTTAGAGAGATTACATGAGAACATCTGTCCCTTTCTGTGTCCAAAATAATCTAGAAAAGGGTGGGTGTCTGTCTATTTATTTATTTATTTATTTAGGAGTCAGCTGGAAATCTGGCTTCCTTTGTGGTGTGTTCATTTTATGCAAAATGTTCAATTTAAAGGTCGTACATGCTACATTCTGGTGATTTTTCAAAATAAAACTGTATTTTTTCCTGTAAGATGCTAACATACCGTTTCTTTAGGTTCCAGATCATGCATCACTTAGTGCTGCTCTATCAGATGAACATACAAACTGAACACAGATCAAGTATATTCGTATATATTTAACAAAATGAACATACATCAAAACCCTGAACAATGAGTTTATTCTCGTAATTAAGTGAAAGGAAGATTTTTTTTTTTGCTTTAATTCCTTATTTTCTCTCACTAATCAAATACTTTTCTAGGATTGAATATCAAAAATGAATTCTGAAAATTATTTCTATTACATATGAATAATGAAACAATTTAACATGATGAATGCTTTTTCACATTACATATCCATTCTTCTACTAATATTTTCCCAGAAGGGACTATTCATCTGAAAGAAAAAAATATAAAGATGAACTGGAACAGCATTAGAAGGATATTGTGTGGATTAATAAAAACACTGGAATCAAATGCCTAGGGATTCATGAGCTCATAGAAACTTCTTGATCAGAAGTGGCCTATTTAGGAGACAGCATTTTTCAAACAGATTTGTCATCCAAAAATCTGCAAATGTTCATAATCTGCTAAATATAAAAATATACTGTAGGTTCATTTCTGACAGTGCAAACTGTGGTATATATGGGACTATGCAAAATGAACCATGCCTTTTCTTTTCTAATTCAGGTTTGGAGTCTGTCTCATTGGTGTCAGAAAGGAAGATAACAAAAACATTTTGCTGAATCCAGGTCCTCGGTATATCATGAGTTCTACAGATACATGCTTTTATATAAATATCACCAAAGAAGAGAATTCTGCTTTTAAGCAGCAAGAAAAGCATAAAAAAAAAAATGAATCAAAATTATCTTATCATGGAGCTTCTAGGTTACCTGTACACAGCATTATAGCCAGCATGGGTAAGTAAAAAACAACAAACCACAACATATTCTTATTCAATGAATAGTGCATTTTAAAGCTTTTAATAGTCTGTTCCTAAAATTATAATTGAAATTAGTTTATAAAAAATTATAATACTGTGTGGAAAGAAAAAATATTACACACTTGCCCTCTTATTTAAAAAAACAAACAACCCCAAACAAAACCAATGAAATTTGGTTATGTTTTTCTTTTACTTCACAATATGGAATTGAACTGCTTAAGACTATTATATAAAAAGTAATAACAAAATGTATGCGAAGCAAAACAACTGGGAAAATCACATGGGTAATTTCTTTGTCTTTCATAACAGTATGTTTGTAATAATTTTTTGTAAGCTTTAATTAGAAAAGAAAGGCCTTGCTCAATGAAAACCTACAGGTTGTTGATGGATATAAATATGGATTTTTTTATATAAGGTGTGGTTTTAAAAAGGTAGTTAACAAGAAAATTTATATTAACGGTCAGAAAAAAATGCTACTTTGCAGGAAAAGTCTTGCTCAGGTATAGTTTAAATATTTTTTATTTTTTAATGTAACAAACACAATCAATATAGTGTGCCTTTTAGTCTTTGGCTGTGTAGTCAGGTAATCCCCACTATATATAGGAATCTCATTCAAATGTTTTGACAACCACATTGAGAAAATGCTTTCAATGTTACTTCAGGGACAGTGGCTATTGATTTACAAGATACAGGATGCCGAACGTTCAGCAGACCTGCACTAGCTCTTCCTTCCGAGGGAGGTAAAGAGTGCAGACGGCCCAGTATAGCACCTGTTTTGGAAGTTGCAGACTCATCCTCACTTCAGACATGTGAGCTGCTAAGTGACCAGTCAGAAGATGAAACAACCCCATCAGATGATGAAGTCTCTGCAGGCTTAGAGTATGTATATTAAATATAAAATTTGAAAAGCTCATATTATGTAAATGGCATTGACAATTTTTTGGCATGCATGTCAATCCAAGCAGTTGTAGCAAGCAAGAAACACGAAGGCCAATTATGGAATTATTCCCATTTTATGAAAGTTAGCAGAATGTCATTATGCCTATTAAGAAATAAAACTAAACAAACAAACAAAAAACCACAACATATTAACTCCTCCATTTGCTGGAGATTTTCTATACTCAGTTATAAAAGTCTAGTTGTGTACTCCAAATCTTTTCATAGCATTTTTTATGAGCATTCTTCTTACATTCTATAGTTATAAAGACAGGAGTCAAATAATTTGTACACAGATAAGTATTTCTATCCTGAAAAATGCAGTGATAATCAGGTCATTCAACAGGCTTTTCTGTCTTCAAAATGTAGGAATGACAAAAAAGCAGTATAAGACAAAATTATTATATCTAATTTAAAATGCTTGTTAACATGTTACTGAAAGTAATGATGCATTACTGAGATAAAAACAGAAGATTCAATCCTGTAACTGCCATGCAGTTATGTTTATTGGGATTATTGACAGGGATGTTAGAACTGAAATGCACAATTAAGCCAGTGGCTCACCTAGCACAGTTTCCCATCTTCAACAGTGGCAAGCATGAGCAGCCTCAGGGAAGATCATAAAATCCAATGAGAAGAATCAGAAGTAATCATCTTAAATGCACAGACTGAAATACCAGAATTTAAAAGGCCTCTTATTAAAAACTAAGGCCAATTAGAAATTTCATTTCATCAACAAGAAGATTTGCCATTTAAAATTTATTCTAACCATGTTGGAAGTGTGTTACTAAAGCAAGTGGGTAATGACCCCACTCATTCTTAATAAGTATTTGAAAGAAAAACAGGGAATGAAGAGCAGTATCACAGTTATTTCTATTTTATTTCCTTTTTTCCCCCTTGCTAAAAAGTTTCCAATATACATGTTCAAAATACTGGGACAGCACACTATGATATATCAGCCCACTTCCAAAGATGCCTTAAAAAAAATAAAAAATCACACCAAGCAAAATTCCTTTTGTCCACAAAAGCATGGTAACTTTAACTAAATTTTGTCAAATTGTTCAAAGCTACAAAAGATAATCCTTTTGTCCATATTAAACATAGTTCATTTCTTGTATTTGACTTTGCTAGTCTACAGATAGCTGCAAAACTGGGACATAGGTATAAACATCCCACAAAACAGTTGTATAGTCAGCTGTGTTTCAGTAATTTGCTATACTGAAAGATGTTTTTTCTACTCTCCTAGGTATGCCAAAGGCTATCCTCCTTACTCTCCATATATTGGGAGCTCTCCCACATTTTGTCATCTTTTGCATGAAAAAGTACCCTTCTGTTGTCTACGGCTAGATAAGGTAAAAGGAGTTTCTGTTAGTGCATAAAACTGCATTCTCATTTGTCTCTTGCATC
Source organism: Mesitornis unicolor (assembly GCF_000695765.1). Classification (NCBI taxonomy): domain Eukaryota; kingdom Metazoa; phylum Chordata; class Aves; order Mesitornithiformes; family Mesitornithidae; genus Mesitornis; species Mesitornis unicolor. The sequence continues at coordinate 70,277 of NW_010203773.1, read as the reverse complement.
TGAACATAGTTAAATTCTGGTTTATGCTTAGAGATGAGGTTTCTTCAGCACTTCCTAAGCTGTAATGTGTTGTCTCATCCTTTTCATCACCAAGCATTTGTTTATGTCTAATCCAGTTATCTGATACAATTTTCTATTTCAAATGGTAAAACAATGTCACAACGCAATCTCTTTATTCATATCCACTGAAATTGTTTCTTATTCTGATTTTAGGGATGCCAACATAACTACTATGAAGATGCCAAAGCCTATGGATTCAAAAATAAATTGATTATAGTTGCAGCAGAAACTGCTGGAAATGGCTTATATAACTTTATTGTTCCACTCAGAGCTTATTACCGACCAAAGAAAGAACTAAATCCCATCGTATTACTCCTAGATAACCCGTAAGTAGATGTTAATTTTTTCTTGATGTATTTTAAACTCACTTTACCATTACTTCAATAGATGATCACTCTTCACATGGCCAACTTAAAATCAAAAACATTATGGCACTTTCATCTTTGAGAAAAGTTGGTGACAAAAATAGTACCCTATGTTCACTGTCATATACAAAATTGGAAACGGCTGTAGTGAATTTAAATGTCCTTAATCTTTGTGGCCAATTTTTCAGCTAATTACTTCCTTGAAATACCCAAAATAATGTGAATAATACTGCCAAAATTAAATAACTTCATAAACACTGTAAAAAGCAAACTGTGTAAGTTTCACAGCTACATGACAGCACTTCAGAGAACCCTAACCTACTTAACACCAGGCACTTAGTGGCCTGGACCAGTTAGGTATATTTTTAATAATTTTAGACTCTGAGATAAACAGTCCTTTAAGCCAGTGAGACACTCCACACACTTTGTCTACAATTGTATAAAGTCATGGAAGAAAATTAAAACATGCAGTATTGTTGTTACTACCATATCTGTCTGGAGATTGCTGGAATTAGCCTTTCTTGCATTAGACATTTAAAATTTCAGACATCCTTTTTTTCTCTGACAAGACTGATTCATTTATAATCTGACAATGAATGAAAAAGACTTCCCCTTTCAACACAAAAATAGAGGTTAGCTGGACACAGAAAATTAGATCAAACTATGTTTCAAAGAAATACCAGGAGCAGGAATTTCTTATAGGTTCTGATTCCAGACTGACAGACCTTTCCATCTATATGTTCTAGTTTAAGTGATTTATTATACAAAGACCTGCTGTGAAGCATCCCACTCTTGCCTCAGAGAGCTCTTTAGTGAAGCTGTATACACCTGTGTTTGAAAAACAGAAGCTTGTTTTTATGTACACGATATGGCCTAAACCGAATTACACAAATTGGTAAAAGTCTAAAAAGCTAAAGTACTTCGGGTTTGCAAATTTAAGATTAAAATGTGAGCATACAGTGCCCTCTAGTGTTCTCTTTTCCAGCATAGTGCCTGAGCTTACCTATTTTAATGCTGTTATGGCATCTGCAGCTAAAACCACTTTTTATTAGTATAAAGTAAAAGATACGGTGGCTAATTAAACTACAACTTAGTGTTGTCTCTCTACACAGAATTTGCAGTGATTCCTCTGAAAGGCCAGAATTCATGGGACTACAAGATAGCTGAAAAGCCAGCGCGCTTTTCATACATGCATGAGGTGGAATTCAGGCTACCATTCAAGTCAATTGGAATTTTGTAATTTACTTCATCAGACTTAGGAATCCAGTCACCTTCAATGAACATATCTATGCCTTGTTGTTATGTTCCTACTTTCTATTTGTCAAGACAATTTATTACAGTATGCTTATTATGATATCTATGCATCGCGTTTTTTAATATTTCCAATGTTTCTTGGTATGTAAGAAGAAACACAGTAAAATTTATGATTAAAGAAACAATGCAATAAGTTACAGTATCTTATTTTTCACATTCCATTTAAAAAATAAGGTTTCATCTAAGACTGTCTCATCGACTTGAATGAAGCTGTTGGCACAGAAATGATGATTCGGTTTCCACTTCACATTTTACTTGAAAATTCTCACTGCTTAATTTAAGTACTCCTAAGTCATGCATTGGAGTATAACCTGGTAGTGTGTCTTTGACATCAGTCATTCATTCTTATATTTGGAATTGTACTGTGCCATAACATTTCTGATTTAAGAGGTGCATTTATTAATATAAGCATGTTAATTCTGATCATTCTTTATGATCACAGCAAACTTGATTTGCAGCTTTCTGTAAAACTATTTCTTGTTTAAAGTGATATTATACTGTCAAAGTTTTAAAAAGTTATTTTTTTTTAAGAAGCTACCAGTTTATTGAAATGTTTTAGAAGAGATGCTGCTGTTGTGATACTGTGTTTCATTTTGTAATCCCATCTGCTGCTTAGGCCAGATATGCATTTTCTGGATGCAATCTGTTGGTTTCCCATGGTTTACTACATGGTGGGCTCTATCGACAAGTAGGTGAAATAACTGTTAGAAAATCTAACATCGTAGTGCTCAGTGGTTTGTTGTGTGTATCGTCATTGCATGTTTAAGTGTGTGTTGTTTTTGAAGATTATCTTTTTGCATGAATGATTTGTGTTTGTGTGCTACAATTTGGAATGTCAAATTTCTGACTTATAAAGGATATCATTAGAGAAAAGTGTGACAGGGAACATAGGTTAGTATCTTCAAAAACATAAGATTAACACTTGTTTAGGTGCATTAATATGTTTCTACAAATTGTCAGATTATAGCCCTGATTCTAGTGTCATTCTATACTTAGTTATAACTTTGTTTGGATATACTGACTAGGGTTTCGTAAAGATAGCTACAGAATGTAGACAGTCTTGAATGTGTCCAACAATCTTCATCTTCCACTACTTAAAATATCACCTACTCCTACATTCCTGTCTTCATCTCCACTAATATATATTTGCATATCTAGGTTTAGCAACATAGATTTAATGTAAAAATCAGGCAAAACCAAGAGAAGAGCAAGGGCCCATTAGCATTTTAGTAGAGTGTTAATTTAAAGAAAAAAATGGCTTACCTCACTACATAGCTAAATTTGAGTTGGGGCTACAATCCCATAATACTTATTCCCCAGACAGAAATAAAAAAAACTTATTTTGTGCCCTGAATTAACAGAATCCCATTTTTCAATGAGAATTACAGAGATTCAGCATTTCTCCAGTCTCAACCTGTTGTATCAAGGGCTTTGAAAATACTTAGAATAGTGATAAAGATACAGATTTACCTTGGTGTTATCATATCATTGTGAGATTTGCAAAGAATCTACAGAAATGTGTTTCACTTTCTACATTTCTTACTTGAAACGAAAAAACTGCTTCAGGTTGTTAATATCACTACTTTCTTTACTCTTAATTCCACCAACATTTATAAAAAGAATTCATACCAGTAGAATAATTGAAGTGACTCAAAGTATCCAAATCAATTAATAACCCAAAGATGTTAACCTGCTTTTATTATCATGGAAAATTAAAATTTAATTAAATCTACTGACTTTATTTCAAAAAGGAAATCACCAAATCCCTCCCTTAAAGGTGTTTTGTTCTTTTTAGAACTGTGTGTAGTCTTTAGAATAAGTGGATTATATGGGATTCTACAGTTTACAGTAATACTAGCATGAACTTCTCCATCTTTTTTGAGAATACAATTGCTTTAATTCCTGGTGCAATAACGAATCATATGTTGTAGGGGTGGTTTGTTGACATCTGTTTTCATAAATAACAAGGATAAAAAAAAATAGTTCATACTTTTTCCTTGTGTTTTCTTAAAAATGTTTTTAAATGATGTACAAATAATAGAAGTTGGTAATCTTTAGCTAAGAACCACAATGTAAAATATGCAAAGTTTCTGTTCGTATTTAAGAAGTATAGAATACATTCCCAAAGTGCCACCTACTATCTTTTAAGTATCTAATATATTTGTCACTTCTCCACCTACCATTAGTATTAGTATTCTCCACAAATTATTTGATTGTAAAATAAGAATAGCTGTTTAGCTTATGAAATATTGAGATGCAGAAAATCTGGATATTTCAGAATATGCTGCTATTTTCAGGGATCAACTGAAAAAGCAGAAATGCAAATTACTCTGAGAAAAGCTGAAGTTCTACTTGTGCACTGAAGTTATTAATATAGATCATATAAAATACAGCCTATTTTTGTAGCTGACCAGCAGTAATACTGCATAGTTTCAAAAATAATTCTATTATGTTTTTGTTTTGGAAGATTATGTGTAAGATGTAAAATAAATGCCACAAATTTGTAGAGTTTTCATTATCCAAAGTTTCAAAAAGAATTCATAATACGTTACATAAACTTAGGAACTTAAGATCATTGCTGAAAAGAAAATCTGTATCAGGACAATTAAGGCTTACTTAATGTTATAGATTGCCAAATAAGAAGTAATTATAATGCCAAAACAGCTTTTCACCTTGGAAGTAGTAAACAGAATTATCCAAAAATTTAGTTTTCTAATTCCCTTTGAAAACCATGACATTCACCCTTTCTTCTTATTTTCACTTCCTTAGAAATTGCTAGGTTCCTCGTACTCTTTATCATTACAAAACAGTCCTTTCTAAACTCTTCAAAAATGCTTAGTTTTTATGGAAATTATTATTAAAACAGCAAACATGCTTCATTTTGGGAAAAAAGCTATAAGGCATGATGGAAACTGTAACTCAATTGTCTGTGTTTTCCATATTCAGGCTTCACAGAAAACATTGTACAACTGAGTGCAAAGTTTGACTGATATACAGCTGCTCCTAAAAGCATCATGAGAACACTCCAACTCATACATTAATGTTAAAAAGGAATGTATTCGATGTCCTGGCACAACCTTTATTAGCATTTTGAAACTGAAATATGACAGTGGGAAAGAGCAACCCAAAGCATTTATTTTGGTGTGTTTAAACATACTGTTTAAGGCTTATTTTTGAAAGTTTAAATCAATTTATCATTTTAACAAAAAGAGAGGGACTGTAAGAACCTACTGAAGTGCATTCTGTATGACTTCAAGGAAAGTAATTGTCCATATTCTATTCTATAAATTCATTGAGATTATATACTTGATATAGATTATATTGGAAGTTATGATATGCACATGGTGATGAAGGGAACCGGCAACTCACACTGTGATCTACAAATTCCAACAATCCCTAATCTTTTAAGTGTTCCATATTTAAGTTGTTTGCTTTTTTTCTCCCTCTTTCTCTTCACAAAAGCCTAGATGACTTATTAAGATGTGGGGTCACCTTTGCAGCTAATATGGTGGTGGTGGACAAAGAAAGTACAATGAGTGCCGAGGAAGACTACATGGCAGATGCTAAGACTATCGTAAATGTTCAAACACTCTTTAGGTAAGACATTTTTACAATCTATCTATACATCTTCATTAATCGTTAAATACTTAACACCTTTTGTACTAAGATAAGAACTAAGATTTCTTCTCCTTAAGTTTTCCCTCATATGAATTTGTGTCCTTACATGGCCAAACCTTTTCGTACCCTGCTTAGCAGTACACTCAGACTACTGAGGTATTTTTCTCAAGTATCAGATGAAATTGTATGCATCCCCAAACTGGATGGTCATTTTAAAAGCCAGCTGTCAGGTTTGCAGGAAGGAAAAGAAATCTACTCATGAAGACTTAGGACCAAAGAGAGTTGAGAAAATAATTTTTTCCTGAGTGCAGCAGTCTTTCACATTAATGCTAAATCCAGTATAAAAGGTAGATCCTTCATAGTGATACATTGCTTACCTTTTAGAAGTTATTAGTAAGTGTTCACATTATGAATATTTAGTTTTGAACAAAAATTAGATATTTAGGAACACATATGCAACACCACATATGATGATAACATACTAAGAGTCATGAAAGAATAAGTGAATACAGAGTGGAAAAAATGATCAATCTAGTAAAGCAGCTGAGAAGGCAGTGCTGTGATGAAGAGTTAAACAGAGATTGCCTGTTCTTTTGAGAACCCTTCCCGATTAAAGCCTCACTTTGTGTTAAATATCTTGTTTCAAAAAGTACCAAAAGATACGTGTCCCTTTAAACTGAAAAAAGTTCTTCTATGCTTAAAAACAAACAAAAATTACAACCCCCCCCCCCCCCCCC
>NW_010203773.1:39012-64152 GCF_000695765.1 Mesitornis unicolor | reverse complement strand
CCTTCCCACACAAAACAAAACACACTATACAGTCAAGCATGAAATGCTCCCTGGTCTGGGGCTTAAGCCTAGCGCTTCCTGTTGTTGATTCTAATAAGACCTGCACAAAATGAAGTCTATTCCTAGAAGATTCAGTATCATTCAGTATCGCTGCCCTTTTCTGTGTCAAGCCTTTCATATAAGACCAGAGAGAGGCATATAGTAAAAAAAGTCTTTTGAGTCTGTCAGTGTTTTAGAAAACTGAGCTCATTAAAACACAAGTATTTAAATGGATTTTTTTTTAAATGCAACTGTGTGTGAAAATGCAGTTAAATGCAGTTAGCATTTCTGCATGTGCTCAAAAGCAGCAAAATCATTGCTGCATGAGTAACTTTATTTCTGTCTTTTTCTAACTTTGAATTTTTTAATTTGTACCCAATACTAGCACAGGTGTGCGTGTTTTATAATCATACCTCAATTTAACTTAGAAACTGTAATTAAACTTAATCTGTGCGCCATTCAAGTCTATTCTTAACCACATCGTGTTAAGGTATCTCACTGAGGTTTTCACATACATCACTTAAGTTTTTCAGAAATATACTTTACCCTCAAACATAAAACAGAAAACTTAGTTGAATAAAAAAATAAAACTTACAACGTACCAGTTGATTTTTCCCGCAGTTGTGTTCTACATTCTAAAAAATACTAAAAAAAAAAAAAGAGATCATAGTAGTACACTCATACTATAGATATCCAACTAGAACTTACTATATCATCATTCAATTGCCTTGCACAATGCTTACAACTAGATGGCAGCTTTTACTCATGTATGAACTACATATCTGGTTCAGTATTTGTTTAAGGCTGCATAGTACTGTTTACAAGTATCAAAAGAAATCAGAATAAATATCTTTATTTAAGACTTAACAATACTTGTTCAGAAAACTTTGTCAACATTCACAAGTAGTGTATTTTATAATGTTTTTCCCCACAACATATACACTTTCACTGCATTTTTATATTCTGTAAAATTTTTAGAAATAAGTAAGATTTGGGAAAAGGCGTAATGTAGTGACAATAAACCGCATTCATTGCACCAAGGCAAATAGCAAGTAAACTTTAAAAATACATTTAAAGTTGTTTGGGTTTTTCTTACTTAATAATAGCTAATAATATCAGAAACTCATGAAGAATAGGCTGGACATGGGGAAGAGCAGCACTAAACACAAACTGCAGTCTTAAAGAAGGATTTTAAACTACTGGAGTTTGGCTAATATATGCTGTTCTAAAAAATATCACATCAATGAAGAAGATTCCACTTTAGTCACATCAAGTGAAATCACCAGAAGATGCAGGTTGATCTAAGCCTCATTGATTTGACTGACTCAGATCAGCTCACCCCATTAAGGGTTGTGTGCAGGCCTGAAAAGGCAATGTAAGTGTACTGCAGTGTTGTTTGGCCTAGATTGCCACTTCACACTACCTTTTCTGACATTCTTCCTTCTTTACATAAATTAATAATCTTACTCTGCCAGAAGAGTTACATCCCTCCCCTCACCCAAACCTTAAAGAAGGATGCATTGTTTATAATGACAGGGTTATCAGCACCTTTAAGGCTAGAAACTGTTCCATGCCAATTAAAACTGTGATGCAACACTAGCTTATCTGACTTAATTACATTTAAAAGCAGTAAAGAATTGTGACTCGAATGGTCACACCGACTTTGCAACATGTATTTTTTCCTGTAAGTTGTGTATATTTTATCATTAGATCACCTTTTAATTTCCTGTTACTCTTAGTTCTGAATGTTATATTGTTAGCTTTCAAATGCAAATGCCTGTCCTTTAATACAGCATTATAGGAAAATTTCCAGCCAGTAGAAGTATAAGTAATTCTATGATACAGATTTAATGCAGAGAAAATTTATTCTCCTTCTTCAGAACTCTAGTACAAGTTCATACCTACAAGTGTGATATCATCAGGAGGTTTTTTTCCCCCAATTTTTATGAGTAGTTCACAAGTTTTTATAACACAGAGCATACAAGTGAAGATGTACCACAGTTGCATCTCAAGGGTGTGGTTATCATGTATTTAATCTATGTAAGTAGACTCCATTCCCTAAAGGCTTAATCTCTAGTAGGACATAAGTAGATGTATAACAATACTGCACCATTTAGAGTTTGTATCGGAGTCTGACTGTAGGAGCTGAAAAGGTACAGAAACTTCTAAGCATGCACAATGCCTTTCAAACCGCAGTGCATACAAATGATCAGTAAGTGATTCACATTCTCACTCAGTTTGCCAAGTCCATTTTTCCTTACACGATCACATTTACTATTTGGTTATTCACAAGGACATGATAAATGCTAACATAAGAATGGCTAGCATTTCTACTATCATATGATCATATGTTCAAAGCATGTTTGGATCATGTGAGCATTACCAGTCTACATTTTGGCATCAACAGACCTAGGAAACTGTATTGCAATATGATGGCATTAACACATACTGACAGATAGTTCTGGCATACGTTTCCCCACATTTAGGCTCTGCTTGAATTGCCATTTGAGTGAAGTTACTCCTTACAGAAATGAGGGGAAAAGACTAAACATTTGCAAAGAGGTACATTGGATTCCATTTGACACTAACTTACTAAATTCAGCTTTCAAGAAAACCAATTTAATTTTTATCTGAATTGAACAGATGCCACATTAATGATGTCATTAGTCCTATAATCTATTGTCACATGTAGGTAAGTACAGCAGAACAGACTACAAAAACACATCTCATTTTCTAACACTAATCTGTATAGGAAATACTCAAATAATACTCTGAGTTCTATTCCAAGTTGTTTAGTATTTTTATAGCATAACCTACAAATTTCTTTCTAGTTCTTGGAGCCCTTAAGCCTGGGGAGGGGTTCTGTAGTCTACTGCATGAAAATCTCTATAATTCAGCCGGATCAGAGTTACCTTTCTTCACTGTTTTTTTTTATAGTGGAAGCCTGAATTAGTGTTAACTTATAAATATTTTATATATGCAAATATTTCAAAGTGAGAACATAAGTATATATAAGCATACATTTTCTCAGCAATTTAAATTGCTGAACTCCCAAACAGTGTCAATTTTCATCTATGTTGCCCAGTCTGTGGACACAGAGCCTATAAACGGAACTAAAAAAAAAAAAAATCAAATGGTAAGAGTACATAAGCCAGTTCTAATAAATTGGTAGTTTACATGCACCTAGATACTAAGTGCAGGCTATATAGTTTTGCATTTTTTGTTCTTTCCTACAGATTTGTATCATTTTAGAAATTATTACATAAAATCTCTGGTAATGAAATCTCGTGGTTCCTTTCTGGCATTAAAATATTTTATAAGCTCTACCTTTGAATGTATGTTAACTTCTTTGTGAATTCTACACAGAACATTTTGTAGTTTCATCTGCTACTACACCAGCATTTCACTGTGTCAAAAACCACCACAAGTTTCAGGCACTTCATTAAAAGCATGGACATGAGCACAAGCTATAGCATTATGCAGCCTTTAATTTGTGAATTGTTATATTTAGAAGTATAACTGTTGCACTCTTTTAAAATACAGGTTGTTCTCAAGCCTAAGCATTATCACAGAGCTAACTCACCCAGCTAATATGAGATTCATGCAGTTCAGAGCCAAAGACTGCTATTCTCTTGCTCTATCCAAATTAGAAAAGGTAAGATTTGCTTCCCCTGCCCACCACCCTTAAATGTAAATGTTATAATTTTAACACTTTTTCTGATTTCAAGGTGTTCAAAACAAGTGGAAACAGTGACATGATTTTATGGTTGCAGAGCTAATATAAAAGATTATTTTTTTCTAAATTCTACCCTCATTTAAGAATGAGGTTGGATTTGAGTTCCATCACTTCACAATATAATATTAATCCACCAACCCACTAGACAAAGGTAGACACAGAATTTGCTTGAGGAAGATTGAAATTTTTTTTGATAACTGAATACTTAGAGCTAATATGGTTTTCCAACAGGTTGCCACAGGCAATTAATGTAGAAATATTTTAATTGACTAAACATTTAAAACATATACAGCTTTTAATTATAGTGCATTTTTATACCAATTGACTTTAAGGGTATGTTAATGACATATTCTGTATACATTTCTGTGTATCTTTATGGTGTATTTGCATCATTGTGGCAGTTTGAGAACAGCAATTGTTTTCTGTCAAAGGGCAGTCCTAGCATTGATAAAGATAGTAACACTACTTAGATGCTAGATAAATCCTTCATGTTCTATACATTCTACACGTTGGCATTTGGAAGCTGTGGAACAGGGAGGCTATATAAAGATAAGTTTAATTTAATTTGCTTATCCAAAATACTATTGCTAAAACATTAGATGGAGCATACAAAGTAACTCTGTGCATGTTTTTAACTTTGTAAATTCCAGAACAAGCCTCTTTTTCACAGTTGATGATCTGACCTACTTACCTCTGCAGTCCACAAAACTTACAATATCACCTTAGCAATCTTTCAGGCCAATTCCTGAGCTGATGAGAGTAAGACAAATAATATCACCATGCCAGTCTTCTTCTCTCTTGTAGATTTCCCAATCTCTTCACCTCAGATATCTTACATATCTTAGAAAACTTGAGTTCATGCTAAAATCATTATCATTATATAGAATTAGCATATAATTTCCGTTTCCTAGCTGTACAGTATATTTCTTAAATTTTTGGGGATTTCAGATATTTCACTATGTACTGTATAATGCTCACATAGTGAATTTTAATATATATTTAATGGAAAACAGCCTTTCCATACAAACTTACATTCACATGCCAACTCCCAGTTTCTTGCACAGGAATTGAACACTGCAAAAAATTCAGCCAGTCTACATGAGATAGGATAAGTATTAGAAGTCAGTCAGTTGACTATCATGCTTACATTTCGACCTCAAGATGTAAGTATTTGGGTGATCTTTTGCGAGTTGTTGACCATTGCCTGAAATAGAATGAAGGCTTAATCTTATTCAGGTGGTATTCCAATAAGCATGTAAATTGAAGAACTGTGAGGAAGCTAAACAAGGATTGTTACACAGAGAGGAGCAGTTTGCAGTGGGAGGCACATCTTCATTTGTATTATGACATGCCCAATATCCATTAAGGTTTGCTCCTGTGGCTCCTCCATTTTAGCACTCCCTCCCTTCAATGGTATCTTCAGGAAGAATAAGCAAAAACTGGCTGGAATCCTGCACTGCCAGTTTATTAGGGCAATGAGTGCCAACAGCTGGATGGTGCCTTCAAGTTCCAACCCAACTTAGTTCCTGGGTGTACTATAACAGCATTTTTTTTAAACCCTTAATCCATACAGTTTAGTGATAAGGGGAGGTAAGAATAGTAATAGCATTCCCAGTATGTGGTGTCTACAGTTGCTTCTGGAATACTCTGTGGGCTGTATCCTATCTACTTCATTGCAGTGAAACCAGGATTTTTATCTTAGTCCTCTTTCTTGCTTTACATAGACTTCTTCATTTTTCCAGCAAAGGAAAATCATTAGAAATATTACAATTTATTCCCTATCTTTATTAATTTATTGTGCAAATGTAGACTTGTGAATATAGGTTGGAAGCTTAACGGTTAATTAACTTCCTATCCTGACTATCCTATGCTGAAATAGAGGTAGATAAACTACCTTAAATAATGAACATTTTCTTCATTGCTGATGAGGTGGCCTGCTGTTGATATTTCTCGTTCATTTCATTTTAACATTTGCAGGGAGCACTTCACAGGTGGTGCTATAATTCATTTGATGTTTCAGAACTCCCTCATGCAAAATGAATGACAATTAAAAACTCAAGTAAAAATTATCTGATGCAGTCAAATGTACAGTTGATTGTTATTTCTGCATTAAGCACCTCATTTTCAGAAAGACTACAAAAGTCAAGCAAGTTGCCTTCAGGTAGCACTGAAACATACATGCAAATCTGACTTTCCAACCTAATGGGCTGCAGAAGAAAGATATGCAAATCAGAGAAGTCCATCTGCTGTTGCAGCTGCAACTTTCTGCATTTTAAAGACAAATAAATCTGAACACCAAACTCAGCACTGACATAGGAGAAATTAATGCCACTTATACAACAGAGAAAAGGAAAGCCAATGCACCCATGGTCTAAACTTAAAAATTATGTTCTCCGTTTGTCTTAGATTAAAAAAAATTAGGTAACCACTCCCACTTTCTTGAAAGAAAGGGTCTAGAGAATAATTATTATAATATAAATTATTTTCCAAGTAAATATTTTTATCCTTCCTTAACTGAAGGATAAATATTCTAAAATTTTAAGTGATCATTTTAAAATATGTACAAACTCCTTTATCTTTTAATCAAACAAATACTGTGATTTTTTTATCTTCCACGGGGATAAGCACACACATGTTAGGTGAATGGATATCTATCTGGGACAGCCCAGTATATTTGCAGTTATATACACAAAGCCAGGCTGCTTTTTTTCACCTTTAGTTAAGGACAACACATGCTGTCCCCATTTGTTTTTCACATTGTTCAGGTTTTAAGCAGATCTGAAGTAACATTAAGTAATAGCAAGCAGTAATGATTTATGGGTTATAAAAAAATAAATTGGTACCTCTTAATTGGAGTAAGTCTTATTTTAGATGTTTCTCTAATGATTTACATCAGCTACAATTCTAAAATTGAACTGTCAGGTTTTTAGAAAGCTGTTCCCGATCAGCAACAGAAAATGAATTTGTTCTTGCCAAAAATGTAGAATAGAATCAAAAACACAATTTCCAAAATACTGTAAGACACTGTAGAAATGAAGTGTTATTGATCCAAAATCCCTTATGTCAGGAAACGTAAATAGGTTTCCATGCCCAGATTTCTGATCAGTCTTCTATCTGACATAGGAACAACCAACATTTACTAAAACTAACAGTGCATCAACTGCTCCTTGTAATAAGCCACTACCTCTGTCACCTTTGTATGTTGTTGCATGACCCTCCCACCTCAAATCCTTGTATGTCTGTTAAAGCAACTTTGCATTGCTTGTACACAATTACACTCTGTCATAGCAGTTACCGTATTGCTGTCTATATTGGAGGAGAATATATTAGATCAAGATGGGCCCTAGATCTCTTTCAACCACTGACAGAGTTGCCAAAATAGGGCTTCAGGTTAGCTTTGAGTTGGTACTTTGTTACTGTTATCATAGAATTAACTGTTATGAAGGAATAGGTATTTATTTAGAAATAGTAAAAAGGTAAAACCATTATAGAGAACCATAAAAAATATTTGATACAAATAAAAATGGAAGTAGAAAAGAGGAAGAGAAAATTAAAACCTTATGAACTTGACTCTCTGCACAGATATTCTCTTGTATTCTGACAATATGCAAACCCAAAAGGAAATAATTAATTAGCTTCAAATTAAATGAGCCATACGGAGGAAGCAAATGCTAAGAACTTCTCAAAACCACAAGTGTACACCTGTAATAACTTAGATGGAAAGCAGTAAAATTTCTGAACTTCATGACTCAAGCAAAGGCACAAACATAGGAAGACTGAGGATGAAGTAAAGTTCTCCATCTATTAATAGCTGTGTCTTAAGATACTGTCTATATTTGTGAAGTTCTACAGGTTTCACTCATGCCACAATAATTTATTTCTGTTCCCAGAAATGATTTATGATTTTCCTTAAGTAGCTGTGTCCCTTTCCTTACTAATTCCAAGAAGTATCAGGGATGGAGCTGCTGGGCATCTCACTTACTGCGAAATAAAACTGCTGGGAGCATTTTGGCACATTTCTGGCTTTTACATTTGCAGTATTCTCTGTGAACTGTGTATGTCTGCAAGTAATAAAGCAGAACTCAACACAATATGCCTGAGTAAAAATTGTATTTCTCAGAAATCTCTTTTAAGCAAGAATAAAAAAAGCAAGCCTGTAATAAGAGATGGAAGGAAACAACTTAAGAAAAGTAAAATAAATGAGAATAAACTTCTAAGTTTACATTTTAAAATAAAACAAATAGGAACATCCTTATTTTTATAATCAGAATTTTGGATATGAATCAAATTATTCCCCAAATATCTCTTGCCTTATCTCACTTTTCTTGGGACAAAACCAGAATATTCTGGTGTATTCTGGTATACAGAATATCTGTTTCTCTAAACAGATGGAAGACTAAATAAAATACCTCAGTCACATGGTACAAAGATAGTCACTTCACAGCCAATTCCCTATAAAATATTTTATAGCATGAATCTAAAAGGATTTAACACATGTAGTTTTAATTTTGAAGTATTTGTTGTAAAAAAAAAATCTTTCAATGTTTTCCATAATTCACATACAAGTTTCTATTCCCAATAGCAATTGAAGAAATATCTTTTACTTTGACTGCACTAGAAGAAAAGCATTCAAATATATGAGATCAAACTACAGAAACATAAATTCTTATTTCTCTGGCTTACACCAGTAAGCACAATAATATGCTTATCTAAGTAAAGTGCTCCTTGCACAGTTACACTGCTTTCTTCTTCAGCCATCAAAAGACGTGTGCGTGTGCACATATGTGTGCGAGAGAGCATGAGTGTATACATATGCATGCATTTCTCACGGAGAGGAACTCTAGTACAAGCCAGTAATTTGGACAGAACATAGAGAATGTTTGGAATAAAAAAACCACTAAACTAATAATTATATTTCCTTTAAAATTTTTGAACCCCTTTAATCTGAAGAGATTGTCAAAGGTCACATTTTATAAAGGATAGATTAATGTCATAATTTTAAGAGTTATTTGCTGTTTATTTTTATCTGGAGAGGAAATTCTTTTTGTGGGGTATCTTCTTCATCTCCACTCACATGAAACCACAGAAATCAACAGGTACAACCAGACTATCCAACAGCGACAAACAGGGGTTTGCCATTCAACAAAATGATTACTTAGAGCAGACTATTTATTTGTATATCACAGAATCAGAGCATGGTTAGGTTAGCTCATCATGGTTGATGAGCTAGAGCTCATCTTGCCTAACGCCCCTGCTCAGGCAGGGCCACCTAGAGCCAGGTGCCTAGGACAATGTCCAGAGGGCTTTTAATTATCTCCAAAGTAGGCAACTCCACAACCTCCCTGGACAACCTGTACCAACACTCAGCCACTCTCACAGTAAAAATGTGTTTTCTGGCATTCAGAAGGAATCGTGTTTCAGCTGGTGCCCATTGCCTCTTGTCCTGTCCCCTAGGCACCACTGAAAAGAGACTGACTCTGTCTTAGCTACACCCTCTCTTCAGGTGTTTATACACATTGATGAGATCCTCCCTGAGTCTACTGTTCTCTGGCCTAAGCAGTCCCAGCTGTCTCCCAGTCATTCCTCACAGGAGAGATGCTCTGGTCACCTGACTGTTTTAGTGGTGCTTTTCTGGACTACCTCCAGTAGCTCCATCTCCTCTTGCACTGGGAAGCCCAGAACTGGATGCAGTAATCCAGGTGTGGCTTTATCAGTACTGAGTAGTGGGGAAGGATCACCTTCCTTGATCTGCTGGTAGCACTCCTCCGAATGCTGCCCAGAACACCATTTGCCATCTTCACCACAAAGGCATATCACTGACTCATGTTCGACTTGGTGTCCACCAGGACGACCAAGGTCTTTTCTGCCAAGCTCCTTGCCAGCTAGTCAGTCCCCAGCATGTACTGTTGCATACACGTGGTGGATTTAAGTTAATTTCAAGACATGTAACATTTCTGTACTTTAAGAACACATCTTATTCTTCGTGACATCTCTAAACTGAAAACTTGATATTTTCTCTCTTCTTAAAATACCTTCCAACCTGTACTTTTACTCTCTGATAACTGAAGGAATAGGAAGCACATAGTGGTATGATTCCTCTGCAAGTGAGATGTGGTAAGAAAAAGGTGTAACTGTCTTTCTGCATCCATTCCCTAGAAACATCAGAGCAAGAATTTTCTACCCCAGCCCATGTTGGATCTCCTCTGACATCTTCACATGAAATACCTTTTCTTTCCTTTTGCATCAGATTCTGTTCATATTTCATGTTCCTGTTCCTAGTAGACTTTCTGGACCTGAATGAGAGTGCGCTGTCAGCACCAAGGAATTGGAGCATGAATAACAAGAGCTTTGCTCTAAACAGAGTTGAAATCCCTCAATCATTTTTAAAATAATCTAGTAGAATATGCCCATGCAATTTGAGATGTGATGATTGAAACAATATATGCATTAAACAAAATCTTTCAACTGAAAACCCGTAAGTACTGAATAAATATGCTACATATTTGTAGAAAGATACGGTATTTAAAGGGATTTTGCACTTTTAACCTCTTTCAAGTAATATCGATTTGTTTTTTTAAAATTATAGTCCTTCCAAAACCAGCACTAAAAATATGTTCTGTTTTTTAATTTCTTAACAGAAAGAGCGGGAGAAGGGATCTAATCTGGCATTTATGTTTCGACTGCCCTTCGCTGCTGGCAGGGTTTTCAGCATCAGTATGTTAGATACGCTGCTTTATCAGGTACTATGAACAATAATGTGGCTGACTTTAACACAGACATACATTGTTACCACCTATTTTATTGTACTAAATTGTTAGATGACTCCTATGTGTAAGCTATTAATGTGCATGTGTATCTATACCGGGAACAATCAAAGGCAAAAGATAATGGAGTATGTTCCACATAACAGTACTAGCTCAGTTATCAACCCCAAAACAACCCTTTCTTTGCATAGATTCCATTAAACAATATAATACTGTTTATGAACCTCTCCACGGTCAAATAAGTGGGATAGTTTTGATAAGGTCTACATAAAATATTTATTATACAGACTAGTAACTCTTGTACTTTGCAACAAAAAGATAGCGCACATTCCCACAAAGTGGTGTGTCTAAGCACGAAACTCAACAGAATTTCTTTTATGAGCAATTTATCAGACATCCACATTTGCTAATAGAGGCCTCAATGACTTCATTGTGTCCTGCCCTCTTACTCATGTAGACTAGACCTCCAGATGACCCGTCATCATATCTTAAAGTAATCCAATCTGGGCCTAACAAGAAATATATGCAGCGGTTAGAAAGAGACAGTGGAGGAAGGGCAGCACTCAACCTTGTTGCCCAGTAGTCCACATTGAAGTTCCTCATGCAAAAAAGAAGTGATGACAGTCACTACAGATAAGGGAAGGGCAACAGCCTCAGACAGGTGAAGAAACAATATATCAGAAAATACAGGGTCAGGACAAATTAAGGTAGTAGTTGCTGGTTTTGGGATAAAAAAAAAAGAGGAGAATATTGCCCTTCCTCCTCAGCAATGATGACCTTTCTGCAGACCCTGATACTTCAGGATGCCCAAGCAGCAGCTCCCAGCACTAGCCTTCAAGGATCTAGCTATGCTGAATTAAGCAGCAACACCACTATGACCCATGTAGTCTGCCCACTTAAGCAGCTACCTACTTTGCCTATACTTTGCGTAGATGTAGCCTGTCAATTCTTCTGTATTCGGGCACTAAACATTCTTTCAGAGAAATTAGGTTACTTGATAATTTGGTACACGAAAGATGTTCTTTCATCTCAATTCTACTGCCAAATAAATTCCCTGAAGGCAAATTCAACGTACATAGAAAATATTTGTGGTGCTAAGCCTTTCTCAAAAAGTTATTAGTATCTAAAACAGTAGAATATGAATATGGACAGTTATCAAAAGCAGATAAGCTAACAGATGAAAAGCCATTTATCAAATTCTACATGTTTTAGAAATAAATGTATTTGCTCATAAGCCATGTTTTAAATCATGTTCCGGAATATCAACGTCACATATGGCAATTTTATTTTCTTAAGTAGATTAAGACGCCTATATAAAAACGGATCTGTCATCATCAACAACTCCTACAAGCACAAGAGTAACTTCAGTATTTTAGATTTGCGCCTAGACATGATCAGTCATGCTATGACTTGACAGAGTAAAACCAGAAAGTCTTTAAAACGAAAACCCACACACACTCATTCTCACACAAATTCCACCCATTCTTTCTTTGAACTCCTACTGTTCAGGTGAACTATCATTTTTCTAGAATTATCTTTCTCATCCCAAGTCACAAACAAACAGCAAGTTCTCTCTGTTCTTTTTCATGGTCCCATACTTTTGTGTATGACATCTTTTTTTTTCTGCATACAAGGAACAGAGTAAATGACATGGGAAACAGCAGAGTTCATCTGGTGCTTCCTATTTTAGGCCAAAAGAAAAGCCTTCAAATTATCTTTAGGACACTGACTGAAAAATGAAAACTTGGTCTAACAAATCCTCATGAATACACTTGGTAAACTAATGATAGTTCCATGGCATAAATGATGCAGCCAAGATAACCAGTAAGTTTAGGTTACAAAAAATTTTGTTCTTCAAGAAGATGCTCATTGGTATTTACCCTATCACAACTGGAGGATTACCAGTACAAAAATTAAAATAGTTGAATCACCTTGTATCAAATTAAATATGTCTAGCTTCTGAGTTTGAACATATTCCGTTGCTATAACTCTAAATGTTTTATATAATACCTTTGCAAGGTATTCCTTTATTAAAACCTATTTGCTAGCTCCATATTTACATTAACCCAAAAGAGCTAACTGCAAGTTGTGTTCCAACAAGGACTGATAGCCTGCCTTGAATGCTGCCCTACTACACCTAAGAAAAGGTGGCAATGAACAGTCCTACCACAGTTAGCAAAGCACCCACACATGGCCCCCTGATTCCAGCAGCCCAACTAAGGAAGAGAAATCATTGTGGTTTTAGCTTATCTAATGTCTGTTCACAGCCTTAGCCAGAGCACAGAAGAGTTCATTATTACAATTTCACTCCTAGTGAGACTAATACCTTACTTCCATTGATTTGCATCTACATTCATCTTCACTTTCATGGTGCCTTACTATGCCTTAGTTTCTCCGAATCCTGTATGTACATTGCATGCGCAGAACCAAATAAGAAAACTTATTTTATATAAGTAGATTCAGAACAAAGAAAGGGATAGCTATTTCTACAATGATTAAGATACTTCAAAGATAAAGAGGTTGATTTTAAACATGATGTTCCATTTCTTTGAAATTCACACATGGTGCTAACTGTTACCTGCTCATCTGTTCATTAAAGCTTTTTTCGTTCTTTTCTGTCTCTCCTGTTAAAAATCTTGCAGTCATTCGTGAAAGACTATATGATTTCTATCACAAGACTCCTGCTGGGACTTGATACCACACCAGGATCTGGGTTTCTTTGTTCTGTAAGTTAAAACACACACACACCCTCACAAGAAAACACAATACAATCTATAAAGCAAAAAGGAAAATAGAAAAGATAGGTAAACACAGGAAAAGTGTATTTTATATGAAACAGCAATGGCAGTTCATCAACAATTTTAAAAATTAAGCATATAAAAACCAGGAAGCGCTACCTATATTGAACAGCCTGGCTAGCACTTACACACAATGCTATTTCACAATACTAATTTCCATTATAATTATAAGAATGGGAAGAACTGTATTTCACATAAAAATAATATCTATTAAATTACTTTAGGTGTCAAAGTTTAAAAGTCGTCTTATTATGTATGTCAATATTCTCCAATGCAGAGGTTTTTTTTTTATATCTACTTTTATATGGATAGACACACACACACACCAAAAAAACCCTATGAAAATTATTTTTTATTAAAAATAAAACTTAACTTTGTTTCCTTCCACACCCATCATGTCCCAGGTGGTAAACAGATAAACAGAAGTTGAGTTATTTACAGGTTGCTTTCTGGAGAACTATAAAGAACTGCAGGATTTTGGTCTCAAAAAGGAAGTTATCAATGATGATTTAAAAAGGTGGCTTAAATAAAAACTGATTATGGATTTACTGGCCAATAACTAAGCTTTGTTACAGTGAATGCAAGACAGTTGAATCTCTGAAAAGGGGCTCACATATCTTGAAATAAAGCTAGTGTAATAGTAATGAAATACTTGAGATGAATTTAAGAATTCCTTATGCCATTTATGCTCAGTGTATTACATTCACCCCACTCCCTTCTCCCCAGATATTCAGCCTGCAGTCTAATGAACAGTTAACTGGCTGCATTCAAAATACTTGCACGTTCTTCAGTCTGCTCATCACCAGTTTCTTACTGCTGCCAATACTTAGGTCATTAGTTTATATTATAGTCATATATGAACACTGGCTGAAGGATGCCATATAAGTTTTTAAGTAATTTTAAAGCAAGAATAGAAGTAATTTCACAAGGTTGAACCAATTGCACTGCAGTGTCTCCCAGACAGGGAAAGAATAAAAGAAACAGTGTCTACAAACTCAATCAAAGTTCCAGATTTGTTGTGGAGCAAAGGTGCAATACTACAATGTGATCATTACCGTCTACTGTTTAGTTTTAAAAAGTTTTCAATAGTATAGTGAACAAGTGATAAGTCCTCAAGAGTTAAAAGTTCTCCTTCCTATTATTATTTGTTCAGATGAAAATCACAGAAGAGGATCTTTGGATTAGGACATATGCCAGACTATATCAGAAACTTTGTTCTACTACAGGAGACATTCCAATTGGAGTATATAGGACAGAATCACAAAAGCTTACAACTTCTGAGGTATGTCAGTTTACTATACTTTTCTTTGGATTTGATAACAGCATATAACATTCTTTGGTCCTCATAAGAATGGAAGCCACTTATTTAAAGAATATTGTGAATGGCGTGAATCTGCAAATGCACAGAATTCCAATAACCCACTGAAGTTCTCCCTCTGCTGATAGGCATATGGTCACATTTACTCAGGACTCTCATTCAGCCCCAGACTTCATCAATACCCAGACCTAGTCTACATACTGACTTTCATTCTTGTGCTCACCTATGGAGAACTGTTTGATTGCAAACAAGGGGCAGCTCAGACACATATAGGACAGGCTAGGATAGTGAGGTCTAAAGTTGTATGTGGTGACTAATGGCAGTATCCATAACAAGCTGTATGGCCAGGTATATGTATTGAGATGAGTGTCAACACTATCTCAAAACAAGTGGCATTTCAGTATTCACGTGACTTTCTAAACAGAGATGAGCAACAAGAGAATAAATTAATGTTATTAAAAGTATTGTAGGATTTCTCTAAATTTAGCTGCCAAATAGTGATAATTTTTCATTTTTATGTCTGCCATATAAATGTATACATTTCTCCCTATATCTACATATAATGAAAAAATACTTTTTCTTGACTATTTAACATATATTTTTTGTTTGTCCAGCTGTGTTATGTATAAGCCATTTGTTTACATGACCATTAATATTGCCATCTCATTAAACCATGGCACAAATGCAGCTCTAAAATGCAACAGTGAACAATTACTTTCTCTATTCTTCTGAAATACTCAGACATAGTTTATTGAGATCCAAGACAGACAATTTTTTTTCTCTTCCGTATTTCAGAAAAATGTTATAAAACATTAAGCCATGTAATGCTTATGGCAAGATTTATCTTGAAAGAAGTACAAACATTCAGTTAATATAAAAATAAGGATTACAAAAAGCTTTGCAAGATTCCACCAAGTTCACTAGTGCCACTCTTTGTGCACCATCAGTACCTCTGCAGGTGGCTTTTACAGCTTAAGTCAGTGGACTGTGCCACTGCAATGATGCCAGCTGATTTTTTTTAAATATAGCAGAATTAACATAATTCATCAAAACCATTCCTCGGAAAAGAATATAGGCAGCATCACTGCTAATATGAAGAAAAGTCTTGTCATAGCTTTCAACAGAACAGAGGACATGCCAGATTTTAAGAATTCATCAAATAAGGATAAGCAAGATAAAATTCATGGCAATGCTTTTTTCTCACATTCACACCTGGCTATTTAACTTCAGGTCCAAAAAGAGAGAATCAACAACAGTTGAACTGTGAACATACAATATACTGTGAAGAGTGCATTTTGGTGACCTGTTTTTTTCTTTTCTACATTTTCACATGCTTTCAAACATACAGGCTGACTGGCAATCAGCACCTGTACAGAAGAGGGGTAACTATAGGAGTAACATTCCTCTTTTCTACATGAGCTTTTTTTTCTGGCAGGATGTGGAGGGGTAAGGGTACACACTCAAATAAGTCTTCTGAAGCAAGCTTAACTGATTAAAGATCTTTCAAATGTTTTTCTGAAAACAAGGTTTGGGACCGTCAGTCACTTAAGTTTAAACTCACAACTTTACCATAACACTGGGAGCCTGTGGAGCATGTGCACATGCAGCTGCTCAAGTGCTTGATCAGATCAGGTCCAGATTTCATTTAAGATAGTTATGGATTATCTTTACAAAGAAGCAATTTCTTAAAATATTCAGACACTGAAAACAGCCTGAAAGGCACTGTCCAATAGATAAGAGAAGTTCTACTATACCTGTGAAAACTGGTAGGAAATAAATCTCACAAAGAATTTGAGTTAAATCAGGTAGAAGAAGAAGTGGGGGGGGGATAATGAAAGTCACCTAGTTAAGTTTCCAAATTGTCAAACACTAGACTAATGTGGAAGAGCAGCACTGTCTGTTTATTAAATGAAATGCATTTGTTGCACTTTAAAAACCTCAAGGCTCTGAAGGCAGATCCCGAGTCATATTTTCACACTTCAGAAGTTTCTTGTTTAGTGGGTGAGAATTCATGAAAAACTTCACCCTCTGGAGAGGGGCAGAGGAAGTAAAAAAAAAAAAAAAAAACACAACATCTATCTCTTTCTGTGATCTTTATGGGCAGGTACCTACAAAGCTGTAATCTTTCTGCAAAGTTTCTTTTGAAGTTAAAGGAATTTTTGACTAATCTAACTAATAAAATAACACTAACATAAGCTCTCGCTTCAGCTTATCAATATATTAAGCCAGAAACAACTTTAAAATATCATTGAATGAGATCTTTAAAATGGAGGTTAGAGAAACGTAAATTGCTAATTTTCCAAGAAATTATGAACTTCTAACCATAATTTGAGGGTTTCTAACTCAGAGAACCTCCAATGTGTATATCAATTTGAGTTTAAACAAACATATATAACAATTTGTATTGCACACACCTCAGTAAATGGTTGAGTCACAAGAACTAATTTTACCAATATTAATACTTGCATATGTACAATTTCTCCTTTAACACCCTTTTTTATACTATGCAGATGAGAAGCCCTCACTTTGCTCTGACAGAGAAATATAATTCCTTTAAAAAGACAGCAAGTTTTCAGTGATCTAGTTGCTAAATAACAAGGAAAGCTAGCCTCTCTCCCAATGACATGCAACTATGAGTCAAAGCATTTCCATTTCATTAAAAACAGTTATGAGGTCTTCCTTACTACCTGTGTAGCTTATTTTCTGTGGTTCCTGTTAAACAGTCCATGTTTGTTTCTTTAGATTCACTTCTGTTTAAATGTCTTTTGTTTTCTTTTTCCCCTTTGTCAGTCACAAGAAATGGCTTCACAAGTAAGTATTTGCCTGTTTCTGGGTGTTGTGGTTTAAGCCTGGTAGACAGTAAGCACCGCACAGCTCGTTCTCCTCCTAGGGTGATGGGGAAGAGTATTGGAAGGTTTTTGTAAGACAGCTCAGGGGTTGAGATTAAGATAGTTTAACATGTAAAGCAAAAGCTGCATATGCAAGCAAAGCAAAATACTGAATTCACTCACTACTTCCTATCAGCAGGCAGGTTTTAGCCATTTCCAGTAAAGCAGGGCTCAATCATGCATACTCGGGAAGACAAATGCCGTAACTCTGCAAGTCACCCTATTCCTTCATCTTCCTCCAGTTTTTATTGCTGAACACAGTGCTATATGGCAGGGGACATACCTTTGATCAACTGTCCTGGATGTGTTCCCTTCCCAACGTCTTTTGCACCCCCAGCTTATTCACCGGCAGGGCACTCTGCAAAGGAGAAAAGGCCTTGACACTATGTAAGCACTGTTCAGCAATAACTAAAACACCCCTGTGTTACCAACACTGTTTTCCATCACAAATCCAAAACAGAGCCCCAAGAAATTTAACTCTATCCCAGCCAAAAACAGCACACTGGGTTAAACTCTGGGAGTAAAATCCTTATAGGAAATAGACCTATGCAATGGATCATCCTTGCGTAAATAAAGCTTAAAGCAACACTGTTCTGGACACAAACATCCACTAAAAATCTAAAACTGGGGCTTTTAAAAAAGCCTAATGACATTTGGTCCCTATTGGACCTGTATCTATAGAATTCTGTTAATAACAGGTAAATTTTACAGTCAGGCTTGATCCTAAACACTGTAAATGCTAATGGGCAAAAATCCCCATTTATCATAAAAGGAATGCATGACTGTACTTAACAGTGGTTTGGACAGCTGATTGCTATAGCATACCTAGAACCCTAGATGCAATTAAGGACTATTGGTATACAGAACAGTAAAGTTATTTTAACATAAAACTTGCAGTTAGATCAAAATAAGGCATTGCTTCAGAATAGAACAGATGAATCTGCACATTAAACCTGCTTCATATTTTAGACACTTGACTCCCAGGGAGCAGCAAGGTAAAGGAACAAAGATCCAATAAACTAATTGATGTTTGGTGTTGTAGTGCTGTTACCATCGTACTCCCAGCCACCCTGACCATCGCAAATATGAACACAGGTGTGTTCGTGATTACATTCCCGTTCCTGCCATGTGTTGCCAGCCTGACCTAGTGTTTAAATAAGGGTGTGAAAGGTCCTATTACTGCACCCTGCCCAAGTGGAAAAACCCCTGTGGGTCACAGATGACCAGCAGCACAAGTGAGCAATCACACTCATTTGGGCACACAGTCTGAAACTTGAGATGGGAACTTGTCTTAAAAAAAACTCCACAAACTGGAACTTAAAATAGATAAATAATGTATAAAAGCAAACATTTCTTAGTTTCGTGGGTCATACAGGTTTTTTCGTAGTAAAGTAGCAGTGATTATATGTAAAGTCTTAAAACGCACCTTGGTATTTTCCATGGATTTCACCATGTTTCTGTTTTAAGGAATCTATAAAAAAAATTAATACATACACTTCATAAAACAAGATGATCAGTGACTGCTATATAGTACTAGTGACACCATATCATCAACTATGCCTCTCATACAACAGGTTTACAAGCTATACAAAAGGGAAATAAAGTGAAAAGAAATAAAAGCAACCAAACCTCAAAATAAAGTAATGATAATTAATAAAGTAATTTTAAAGAAAGTTTGAGACTCATTAAAACAGAGGGGGCCAAACAGAAGTACTCTGCACTGGGCTTTTATCTTCTCTATATTAAATAGCTGCCACTGGTAGGCACACTTCTGTGCTGTCTTTGAAAGAGGGTTTGGATTTCTTTAGTTTTGTTTTGTCTTTAAACAGTTTATTTTTCTTCTTACTGCATACAGGGAAGGGCTATTCTGCATATCTTTCTCAACAGGCACCATAAAAACCGAATAGTCACATAAGTAAATATTTAAACTCTATCACCTTCATTTATGGTTTCAACTCACCTATCCCAGTGTTTCAAAAGTTCAAGCTAAGGAGTTACAGATTCACAGAATCAAAAGAGCTGGTCTTTTACTTGTCCTCTCCTGGTTAATCTCTGGCTCAAAAAAAGTGACTTACCATCCTCTAATCATTAGGATGCTTGGTCTCTGCCTTTGCAATACTACTGCCAGCAAGTCCAGGTGACTGTTTTATCAAGAGATTGACAATGAAAGCTACCAATGCAGAGTGTAAGATAGACACATCTATCCAAATAGATACTTCCCATCCCTAAGCAGCACCTTATTATATGGAATGTACGTTTTTACCTTAATACATACCGTAAAATACATACAAAATCAAAATTTCAATTTAAAATAACAAACATCTGCAAAATCAAATAGCATTCCTGTACACAGGGATTCAAGGTTCTCTCTTATGCCCTACTGAAAATAGCATCAGCTGAGTCAGCAACAAATGTTTAAAAATTATGTCATTTAAAGGAAAAAAAACCCAGTCTTTCTATTGCAGACTAAGCTGAACAGCCTGAATAAATCAGTGGGTCTTTACATGAGGCTTATTGCAAAATCCTTGTCCAGAATATTAAAAACATTATTTTACTTGAAATGCTACAAAAAAGCATATTTAGTGATCTTTTTAGTAATTGGTTTTGATTGTTTTGTTGTTTCTTTGGGGTTTTTGTTTGAGTTTTTGCATTTTTTGTTTGTTCGGGTTTTTTGTGTTTTTTGTTTTGTTTGGTTTGGTTTGGTTTTTTTTTACATAGATAAAAGCTAGTCTGTGTGAAAGGAAAAAAAAACAGTATCTCTCTCACAGACAGACTTACACATATCAAATATTTTTTATGGACTCCAGGAAACTTACAGATTCTGTAATAAGTTACAGACCTTGATTTTCTAAAAATATGCAGATTTGGAAGAAAGTAGAAAAGTCATTCAGAACAGGTTCCTAAATTCAAGAAAGGAAATATCTGGCATCTAGAGTTGTTCTTCTCAGAATCAAAATGGAATCAGGCACTAAATAATGCTTATCTGTTTTACACTTAAGAAATGTATTTCTATCATAAACAAGCTTTTTACATAAAAAAAAAAATCAAAGTCTAGTAAAGGGTGCCCAATTTAGGAACACTTGCTAAGTATGAACAACTGAATCCCCTCAGCTCCACTGCAAACCAAACACGTGTTCAGCGGCACTACTGAAATGAGGAGAGAACATCTTCATCTGCTTCAATTTTTTAAAGTCCTTCATCTCTCTTGTCATTTTTCTTTCAAGTCTCAAATCTCTATCAGTGTGGAAGAATGGGAAGACACTAAAGACACTAAAGAACAGATTAATTATCGTAGTGATCATCGCAACTCAACATCTAGTGATCAGTCTGATCACCCCTTGTTACGACGAAAAAGCATGCAGTGGGCCCGACGGCTGAGCAGAAGAGTACCAAGACACTCCGGCAGAACAGCTGAGAAGATAAACCAGCAGCGAATGAACCTCTACAGGAGGTCAGAAAGACAGGAGCTTGCTGAACTTGTGAAAAACAGAATGAAGCATCTGGGCCTTTCTCCAGCAGGATACGGTACAATTACTTAAATACTTCAAATTAACAAAAATATTAGTATTATGCAAGGTGAATTATTTTTAAGAATGGAGGGTGCTATAAACAAAATGGTTTATGATAATGGTTTTCCATTATCATCCATTTCTATTTTGAGATGGAAAGCTCAGAAGGCAGCATGTCAGTCACACATTTAGCACATATATATATGCGGAATATATAAACATTCCCCTGTCATAGAACAACTGTACTATATTTCCACAAACTTGTTGAAATATAGTTGAAGAGAGAACCATTGTGAAGTTCACTCGTATGTCAAGGTGGAGAGTTGTTTATATGTAAAGGATATTGCATTTTCCCCACAATTTTTAAAATTAATACCAAATGACATCAAAGTAATTTTTATGAAGCATATTTTACTAGGTCTTCAGATGCCACTTTTATCCATCAAGTCCTTCTCCAGCAAGGCTGATGGTGGATTGATTTGATTTGTTTGGGCTTTTGTTTGTGTTTTTTAAGCTATTGACAAGAGCTCTGTAACACTCTTTTTAACGTATGCACTATAGCTTCCTGGGTTGTCTTTCTAGAGCCTTGGCTTTGTAGTGTGTTGTGTAGATATCCTCAGAACTATGGGTACTATTTTTCCTAGAAACACAAAGAATTTCTAGATCCCAGCATAGTTGTGTAGTAGGTCCAATTTGGTAGTGCTTTTTACTTCAGAAGCACCAATGCTGGTGCAATTTTTATTTGCAGAATCCAAGATGTACTGCATTACAGTATGTATTGCTCTTCATTTTTCAACACAATGATTTTTAAATTTGACCTATTCCTAAAGTAACCATTAACTGAAAGTAAATGTGGTATTTCCTGCAAAATGAATATTTTTCTTTGTCCGTTTTAACTACACGCATTCTTAATACAGAATCACAGAATATTAGGATTTGGAAGGGACCTCGAAAGATCATCCAGTCCACCCCCACTGCCAGAGCAGGATCACCTAGACCAGGTCACACAGGAACGCGTCCAGGCGGGTTTTGAATGTCTCCAGAGAAGGAGACTCCACAACCTCTCTGGGCAGCCTGTTCCAGTGCTGTCACTGCTCACAGTGAAAAAAGTTTTTCCTGATGTTCAGGTTGAACCTCCTATGCTCCAGCTTGTACCCATTGCCCCTTGTCCTATCATTGGACATCACTGAGAAGAGCCTTCCTTCCTCCTGACACTCGCCTCCTTCCTCCTGACACTCGCCTTTTACAGATTTATAAACATGAATGAGGTCACCCCTCTTCTCCAAGCTAAAGAGACCCAGCTCCCTCAGTCGCACAAGGGAGATGCTCCACAAAACATCTTTTGACACTGATAGCAATGTACTACCTAACAGTAGTCCTTATTGTTGCTATTTATATGAAATTAACTTAAATTTGACAGAAGGTTGCTACAGAATACATGGTTATAATTTTGCTCAGTCTTTACAGATTAGAAGTGTAAATATAAGCTCCCACACTCCAACTGGATAATTACTATTTCTGCTTTCTTTGTGGATGCTGTATGACTCTCTGCAGGAAGATTCAGAAACTAAATAGTTTCCAGGAGTGACACAGGCTACAATAACATTTGATCAACCACAAAGAAGTTTTTTTAAATTTGATTAATATTTATAGTAGTAACAAGAAAACTTTGTTGTATTCCTGTTTTTCTTTTAAAATCCTAGTTAAAAGCCAACAGTAAATGTTCATTTTATTACTTAAATTCTAGAAGATTATATACAACTTGCAGAACTGCAAAATCTTCATAGGTAAATGCTTTGCCTGCTTACATTTACCTGCTCTGATTCTGATTTATAAATTTTCATGATCACTTCCCTATTTTCTTACAGATGTGCCTCATTATAAAAGAAAGCTTCTACTGTTACAAGCCCAGGAACACACACTTTCTGGAAAATAACCCCCAAAAACCAACAGCAACAACAAAAAAGCCCACCAAAAACAACATTTGCAACATACCATTACAAGAATAGTTAAAAATGCAAGACATAAATACAGCATTCACATTTTGACCCATTGGCACAGCTGATAAAAAGAAAATGCTCACTAGATAACCAGGGGAAGGTGAAAAAAAGGTTTATATTGACCATATCTCGAAATAGATAAGAATGCTGTAGACCTGTATTTAAGCTTGCTTATCACTTGAATTCAATGCAAACTGAGGAAGTCCCTACTTTCCACATACTAACATAAGCCACATGACAGATTGGTAAATTACACTAAAATTGGGTTGTATTCAGAATTGCTGTGACTGAAAAAAAAGCCAAAGAACATTTTTAGAACATTAAGAAAAAAAACAGGATATTTTGAGAGATGATATCTCAAAAGATGCTATGTCAGATAGTTCTTATTCAAGTACAGTTGAAAAGAAGTTGCTAA
The DNA here is from genome assembly GCF_000695765.1 of Mesitornis unicolor. Classification (NCBI taxonomy): domain Eukaryota; kingdom Metazoa; phylum Chordata; class Aves; order Mesitornithiformes; family Mesitornithidae; genus Mesitornis; species Mesitornis unicolor. Next base: position 40,685 of record NW_010203773.1, on the reverse strand, counting down.
ACTTATTTTAAATCACTTTGTCACCTGACTTTTTTGACAGCTCTATGAATGAAAGATGATCTTCTATCACATTAGTTTGTCAGAAAACATACTTTACATAATTTTTTTGTAAATATAATTAATTTGGTAATGTGGGTTTTTTGTTCTTTAGATGAAATGAATGATCATCAGAACACCCTTTCTTACATCTTGATCAACCCTTCTCCAGATACAAGATTGGAGCTGAATGATATAGTGTAAGTTAAAGCACACACACACAAAAATCGTGAGACCTGTAAAATTTCCTGTTAGCACTTTCTGCCTGAATTTATTATCTTTCTGCTGGGTAAGAACCCTGAAGTTTCCTATGCACCCACAAAAAATAAAAATATGGAGACTTCTGTTTTTATAGACAGGTAATTATCTTATATGTATATGTATATATTTAAAATACACATGCAAATAGAAAATACATATATTAGTTATACTCTTGCCTCCATATTCTCTCATACTGCTTTTACTCTGTGTATTTAAAAAAAAAAATCTATCCAAGTCTGCTGGGCAGCTTCACAGAATTAATATCCTCATTAAATTGTTGCTATAATTTAGCTACCCAATCTTAATAGAAAGATCAAGCCATCAAAATCAGTGTTTTCAAATAGGATTTTATTGCATGTATTCAGAGATCATTAAACAGCAGTCTTCTGAACATCTTGTGATAATTCATGCTTAACATAATTCAAATATAAATAGCAGGACCTTAACACAAGAATTTTTTTCACATGCTTTCCAAGAATTTTGTAGACTACATAGGAGGTGGGGGAGAAAGAGAGACAAAAAAGTAAACACAAATTTGAACTGTCAATAAGTTTTGAAAGTCAAAAATTTTAGATAATTATCTGGCATTGTCTCAGACTGAAGTTCAAAGTGCTTGCTCTGTTAAGGCCCTGAGCAATGTCTGCCTCTGGCCTCTCCTGCCTCTGCCTTGCTGTACTAACGTGCCCCATCTGCTCCATGGGAAAGAAACCACATAACTCAGTTGTGCAAGGTCCTCCACATCAGTGCTGCCCCACTTCACTGCTTGCTCACAAGGAGGAAAACCGATTTATTAGCCCTCCTGATACTAAACCAAAATCATCATGGTGCTTTGTAGCACTGTAGTCTATGGAAAGTACAGCATAATTTTAACTGTATAAAACAGCAAAGGCAATTATCATAAAATCTGTTGAAATACTATTACTACTACTACTAACTATTATTAGATGGAACTTCACAGTATATGTACTAATACTTAACCTGCAAATTCATATGCTGTTACCTAGTGCATCTAGGTGGACTAGGTATCCTGCACTCCATTTTTCTTTCTTTGCAAAACCAAAGGTACTCAGCAGTCCAATACTGCATAATTTTGCAGTGGTACTGAATCTGTAGTGTTCTACCTATGTATATTTAGCCCATAAGTGCACAGACTGTTACCTAGTTTGATGTAAGTTCATTTCTAATGCTTAATGAGTGAGCCTGTGTCTCAGTTTAAGCTCAGACTTTTTGTCTCGAAAAAGAACCTGACACAAGGAACATGATCCTCCTGTCTGTAAAGCAGTTAAAGCTTCAATAATCCTGATCCTTACTCTACCTGATTATAATTGTCTTGTCACAAATCCCAGAGCAAGTAAAACTTTTTTTTCTATTTGTCC
>NW_010203773.1:25207-38981 GCF_000695765.1 Mesitornis unicolor | reverse complement strand
CTGATAAGCTCTAAGGCTAGCTTTCCTGTATTTTTTTCCTCCCTGTCTCAGTATGTTTTGCAGGCTTCATCTCAATTGTTAGCTGCACTTTCATGCCAATATGGCTTATTCTTATCCAAACTACATATTTCTATGCATATCTACGATAGAAGCCAAAACATGTGTTCATTTTCAGTCATACAGATGCAACCTTGATTCTCTGATTTCCTATTCTTATACAATTTTAAGTCTTTTGCATTTACTATGATCCTATTACATTTGTAATTTATTGAGGGTATACTAGGTAACATACAACCCTGAACCAGAATATGAGGAAATTTTCTTAGCTTTTAGCCAAAGCAGCATTCACAGCTATTGGCTGATCAAAAAGCTTTCGTGCTATTCTTTGCATTTGTTAGCTTTGCAAGCTAATGTTTCGTATCTTGACCTGATGGAGCTTAAAGGACAATGATCTCACTGTCTTTATTGAACAAGTAAAATAAAAGCACTTCTATTTCAAGTGATACATTCAGACTTTGCCTTAGTAACTCCATATTTCATCTAGACTATTTGTCTTAAGAAGCAGATACTGAATAGCAGCGTTTTCATTCTATAACCATGAGATGTTTTTGTACCAAAACTTTTAACATTTTGTCTCTCAGCAGAGCATGATGGCCTTTTACTATATCGGTTTAGTACTTGCAAATTGATCTTGCAGTAGCACCCCTTGTTCTCTTTTATTCCAGAAGTAATACAATACATTCTGTTGCTAGATCTGGCCCTCTCCTTATTTAAAACTATACAAAAGTAAACAGAAACCCACAAATCCCCACTACTGGCTGTTTGTTCCTTTGACACGTTTTGTTTTGTTTTGGTTTTGTTTTGTTGTGGGGTTTTTTTAATCTGGAGATTAACACTCTCCTTATTTGCTCTGTGGTTTGTATTAATGATGTGCTATAAAAACATCAAATTCAGAATTGAAGTTTCAATTTCAAGGGTTGCAACTGGGAGATCCAAATTGCAGCTATCTGCAGTAACATTCAAATTTAACACATAGGAATTGCTTTTGCAGTAATGCTCAAGGGAGGAAGGGTACCACTGAGATTTTGTAGCTGTGACATCAGGCCACTTATGAATCCATGAGGCTCTAGCAGTTGTTTATCATATATTTAGGCTTCCTACAATTTTATAAAATATTATCACTATAACAATATTGTTCATTTTTACTTAAGGAATTCTGTGATTTACTTACTACAGAATTATTTGTGATGTAGAACTTGTGAATTATGTGTTTCAGTTATCAGTCATTTGTTTAGTGTATCCTAAAAAAAGGAAAAACACAGAAACACCTGAATTTACCCCGAAGTCCAAGATAACTTATTCCTAAGGAAAAAAAATATTAAAAAGCAAGAAAAGATTTTTTTTCATGTGTTTAAACATGCTAAATTTGGATTTGATGAACAGAATAGAGCAGACTTCCACTACTCTTCAGTTTCATTGGCTGAATCAGCAAAACAAATAGGCTGTTCTGGAGTAAACATTGGGTGTTATAAATCAAGGGTAATAAGTTTGACTTCAAAGAAACAGATACCATGAGAACATGATCTAGATAGATACAGTACGAGTAGATTTTTTTAAATCCCATATTAAGTCAACTGTTTTCTTACACAAATAAGTTCAGGCTATTTGTAGCAACAAACTCTATGAGAGAGAAAACACTGCTATTATATTTTAGCCCTGCAGACGGAGAAACATAAACAAAGAAACAGAGGAAGGTGGTGGTTCCAAATCATGGAGATCAGGAAATTCTTGTGGGCATCCACCATAGAACCAATGCCCCACAGACTCAGAAGCCCATGCTTTGAGGAGCATAGTCTAGGTGAGCTGAAAACAGCTACAGCAGTTTTGTAGGAAATATGGCAGTGATTGCTCATATTGCTACAGAACTTGTTAGTTCAGTTCATCAGGATTTTCCATTTCCCATTTTGATGAAGGGTGTTTTAATTAAGTCTGTGGCAAAACATACTCATTGTACTGAATGGAAGAAGTTCATGACCTGTACAAAAACAGAAACTCTTTTCAGGGCCACTGCAGAGTAATACAGCAAATCTTCATAAGCACCACATAGTCTGCATACAATCTCTATTATTATATTTAAACATTTTCATTTGGCTGATGAGGAGGAGAGAGAGAGAGAGAGACAAACACATGTGGCACCAAGATTTCTGACGATATGCGAGACAAGATTCCTTCACATTTCATTTGTCTGCATTTCATTTTTATTTCTTAAAAAAAAACAAAACCCAAAACAAAACGAAAAAACCACCAAAGCCAGTCAAAACCAGGATTTGAAATTAAATTTCAACACTGCTGCTCATCTTTGGACAAGTTTAAGGTCCTGGGATTGAGTCTATTTGTCTATCATCTCTTTAGAGCATAGTGGCACTAGAAAGCACCAACTGATAGCTGAGAACACTGAAGAGTTAGTTCTGCAGCAGCACAAAGCTGCTACTACATCAGTGCCAAAAGCTTTCAGATCAGATAGTTCATCACTTGAGACGGCTGACAGAAGAGTGCAGAATTTACACTTAAAATTATTGGGAAGCTCTTCCATCCTTATCCTAAGAAAAGCAGTTATTTTAAACATCTTGAACTCAGATTCAAACCCATGAGGCATTTTCCTGAAGTATTCGAATCTACCAGAAGTTCTTAGAATAAGAGTTCATCTCCAGACTGTCAGTCTACACCAAGAATACCAACATCATGCTTTTTATTTATTGAGTACAGTCATAAGAATTATCCATCATTTTCTCACAATTTCTTTAGAAATTTCTGTGGAGACTGCTTGTCCCTTCTTTAAGAGATAATGAATAAAGGAGATGCATAAAGAAATACAGAGTTACTGGCAAAGGAACCATCAGTCAAAATTAAGGTTTGGCTATGCCCAGTACATAGAATTGATGCCTTCGCAGACAAAACATGAAAAGCTTTATTAGTAGCATCTAAAGTGAGTGATGTTACTCAAGTGTCCAAGTTACCCAGCAGGAACTAGACTAAGCACTTTCAACATAAGTCTCTAAATCTTCCTCAGATCTTTTCAACATTGCAACTGTATGCATTTATTTTATCATTGCTCATGCCAAGTCTTTTTAATAAGAGTTATAATTTCTTTTTATAGATACTTGATCCGACCTGATCCATTGGCTTATGTTCCAAATACTGCACCCAGCCGAAAAGACAGCTTCTGCAATACAGTGGGACAAGACACCAGGGAGGAAACACAACTTTGATGTGTAACTTATTATAAAATTAAGAGACAATTTTATATACATGTTGTTTCCACTAACCCTTTTGAAAACTGAACGGTACGTTATATTCAGATTTTGGAAACAAAATAACAGTGGGTAAGTGACCAAATCTAGAAATGAGGTGTCTAGAAACTCTGATTTAAGAGACTGTCAGGCTTATGGCCTGTTCAATATTGTAGTTGAACTTTGTCAGCTTATGACATAAGATTATGACAGAATTATGACACCTATTTAACCAATATGAACAAATGATTTAAAAAGTGACAAATTTCATCATGAGTTTCGCTTAGATGTTTCTAAGCATATTTATCAAGGTTGACAGCGTGTCTGTGAGGAAGCTTCTGACCTACATCGGTAAAGATTATCTGATGCCTGTAGAGAGACCATGCATAATTTGCAGTAGAAACTATGTTAATATCTAAAGCTGCCAACGAGGCTTTGTGTGTCAAGAATCCAGCCTTTGAAAAAATTTTCAATCTCAGCCTATTACCCAATTATATTAGAAATGGCTAGTTTCAGTCTCATTTTAGCCTCCAGGACTTGAGTGTTAGTTCTCTGGGTTTACATAGATTAGGTTGAATGACACAGCCTAGTCACACCACAGAGGGTGAGGCATATCCATGGAAAGATTAGCCGAGAGGAGCCCACCTGGAGGAAAGTCCCTACCACTTCACACAAGCAGCCCCTCATGTTTGCAAAACCTGGGAAGGTACTGTGTGAAGCTGTAAACAGTGGTAGCTCAGGTGAAATATAACCCTTTGAACCTTAGCAAGTTTTTCAATAGAAACCTGAACAGATTATGATACAAAAGTGAGAACATCCCTCTAGGAAATGATTCATACCACAAGTCCTTTCCATTTCCATGAACGTGCCAGAACTGCAACTGTGCAAAGTGTCATTCAGATTACCCAAATGTGATACATTTTCATATGAAATTATGTATTATATCACATTGAAAATTAAATCACCTTATAACCCATTCCATAAAACAAATGTAATACCACATTATGTGAAAAGACACCATGGATTTGAAGACCGAGTTTTGGCATTAAGTACCCAAGAATGCATCTGCTAGTGAATAAAACATCTGAATCTGCTAGCAGATCTCCAGCCTACACATACAAGAATGCCACAATTGGTCAAGCTTTCTATTAAGTGTGCCTGTACATGATCTTCCAAAATCATATTCTTGCTTTGCCATCTGTTACAAAGGAGGGAGAGCATGCTTAAGGTAAAAACTGTTACAATTATCCATACAAAATGGGTACAAGAAATTTGTCAGGTAGTCTACAATAGAAAAACTGATTATTCTTTGAATTCCCTTGATACTGTATCTGTACATATGTTCAAATTGTTTATGTTCTATATTATTTGCTAGAACAACTGCAATTTATTTCTGAAAAATAAAATACCATGTCACCCAGTGAACAACTCATGGATGTGAGTATGCTCAGCATTGTAAGGATGTTGAAATCAAGTCATATTAGGAATGACAGCAAATCTGCTATTATTCCCTCCCTTCTTCTTAATTCTTCCAAAACTTAACTAATCCGTTCCATAATAAGTCAGAAGTCCTGAAACCACAATTACAAAAAAATAAAGCACAGAGGTCTCAGAGTGGACTGAACATCAGAACACCAGGAGTACTGGTTTTAAAAAAGAAAAGGATAACTAGAAAGTCGGGTTTCTCAGCACTTTTTTAATATTGACAAAATAAAGTAACATCATGGTTCAGAAAGGTTTCAGTGATTCTGCAAAAAATGCATCATTGTTCTGTGTTTTTCCACACACACTAGTCTTTTATCAAATTATTCACAGGTAAAGGCAAAGTATTTCAAATGTTTCCTCTGGGCACTACAGGGGGTAAAAAAAGCAATTGAAACAGCTGCACAAACTGACATCTACAGGTTTTTTAAACAACAGTATATGGTACAGGATCTTGTCCAAGACCTGTCATGGAATTTATACCAGAAGAGACTGCACGTGCCATGTGAATAACTTCCTATTTTTAATGCCATCTGTAAGAAAGCTGTATTCTAGCTGAATAATTTTTTAAAAAATATGTTTCTTGAAAATGTTCGCTTCCAAATATTAGGAGGATCCTTTGTTTCATACTGAAGGCCTTTTTACCCAGGTCTCAAGCAGGCAGACAGGATTCCAGACAATGCCTGCCCTTCAGCTGGCAAGCTGCATACTCTGCTTCCTGTGCAATTCACACGCGGCTCACAGCTGTTCCCTGTACACTGCCTGTAGACCCACCACAGATTTAAGGACTTTGCCACAAGGATCTATAGCTAAGACTTGATGCCTCACATTTAACAGCCTATAAAGCAGTAGAAACACACAGTCAGTTGTATCCATTTTTCCACCCAGCTCAGCAGAATTTGTGCTCAGCTAGAGTTGAATAGTAGCACCTAATTTGACCTTATATTTCTCTAGGCTTAAAGAATTTCTAATTGTTTATTAGCCCCAGAAGATTTGCTAAAGCAAACACAAAGACAGCTGGAGACACTTGCTGTCTCCAAAATGAATGAAAGGCAATCTTTCTGAACAAAATACTTGGTTCTCTTCAAAATCTGCTGGAAGACAAGCAAGGTAATAAAAACTTAGCATCTTATGAAGCAGAAATTCTAGTAACCCATGAATAATATACTACATAGTTCTATTATTCAAAATATACTTTTCATGCAGAAAGCAGAAAAGCTTTGCTTTCTGTGGCATATCTTCACAGGCAGACCCCATTCTAGTGGGATTTAGACCTTTCAAGAATTCTAAGCACCTCTACATGGATACTGAATGAAACAGTACACACATTCCTTTGGTGGCCAGGGAAGCAATTATTTAATGGTCATCCTACAGGAAATCTTATGTGCACATCCTTTCCTCTCTTCATGATTATCAGAAACACAAGACAAGTCTAGCTGGACTGGAGACCAGAAGGAACAGTACTCTCTGTGCTGGAGAACAGGTGATGAAGTTCTAGAATCAGCAGGTCCAAACGACTGTTGAACAGAGTTTTGTCTGGTCATAGTTCACTCAGTGGACAGAAATTTAGAGCTATTATCACAGACATAAGCAAGAGATTTCATCCTAAAACAGTGGTCAACAGTCAGATGGCCAGATAACCTGATAGATTTGTTTTTCTTAATCAAAAAAGAAATGGATTCTTTCAGTCTGTGCTTAACTGTATCTATTGTTTCCTCCTGACTCAGTTCTACCAGTAATTCAAAGACGCCCATCTTCCTCAATACTACCCTAACACGTACCAAGCAATTTGGTACCCAAAGTCACAATCCCAGTGAAGAAAGTGATAGCAGATAATAATTACTTCATTCTCACAAGGGAATTCTTCAGCAAATTGAGACCTGCCTATGAAAAAGTGCTACCTACTCTGCAATAAAAAGTCACAAAAAGTGTTTCAGTGGAACGCAGTGTGCTTCTTTAACTATTGCACTCCAATTCCAGAACAGACATTAATTCACATATGAAATAAAAAGCATGCAGTTTGAGTTTTTAAAACGTGCAGTATAGTGAAGTTTTTGCAACATTTTGACCTGGAAATTAAAAAAAAACCCAGTTATTTCCCAGCATACTTATTTCCCCTCCTACAACAACTCTTTAACATCTTTAAAGCATACAAATAAGTATTACTGAATATTTCTTGCACATCTTTGTTTACCAGTGCACTAATAGAATGCAAAAGAAAATGCAAATTTTAGGCTTCAGCAGTGGAAGAAAACAAACGACACCAAGTGCACCCGAAGCAACACAATTCCAGAATTTCTAGGCAGCTAGGGCTGACAGCAACTGTTCTGTAATTTTGGAGCACTGATGTGTGAGGTTTTGCTGTATTGAATTCCACTTGATATCTGAGGGAAAACAGTCACTACAATCTTGAATTAATAAAAACAAGCAGCACTCTGTAGTGGCATCAAGTTGTGCAAGATTATAAAAATACTTTTTCAAGGCAGCGGTATAAATGCAGAATTTATAAAATAAAGCAACCTGCATAAAATACTGTTGCATTGTCTTGACACTAGAAACAGCCCACCCCACTTGAAAACACATGTACACTGAATAAATGTCTTAGGAGCTGCACTCCAAACATTCAGACACTGCTTCTTGTGCTTGATGCAGAATTTGCATTGCAGGAAGAGAGGAAGAGGGTTATTAATTCACATTAAGTTACGAGAGATGACCAAGACTTTGGTTATGGTTGTCTTCTGAAGTTAATCCAAAATAATAACAATGATTTTGTTATATACTTCATTATTGCCTACACTACTAATGCAAAAATGCTGTCTGTAATGGTAATTCCACACAAGCACAAACTCCCATGGCTCTCAAGCTTAAAAAGGCAAATATTTCTAGTTCATAAAGTTAAAAACAAGCATTTGAATTCTTTATGAACTAAAGTTTTCTATTTGTTCTACAAAATCTAGAATGTAGACTGTTTTGAAAATCTGCAACTGACCCATGCCAACCAAGGAGATAAGCTGGGATGCAAAGTATAGAATTAAAAGAGTCAATATTTATTCATGTGCATGAAATGTCCCAGCCAAATTGGGGCAATGTACTTCTGCACAGGGCTCTTATACCTTTAAAGCATTCATGTACATGATTTAACTAAGCACTAACACCCACACTACCTATTCCTATTTATTCTTTTGTCCTTTTCCCAGTATGGGCTGGCTGATGAACAAGTTTCTTTGGCAATCATATAGCTTTTAACAGCTCAATATTTACTTCCACTAGAAGTTATAAACACTTCCTGTTTTGTAACTGGTGTCACAGATTCCAAATGCAAATAGAACATTAGTATATTTACAGCCTTGTTTTTGGACCGCTGGCAAATCTTTGTTAGCGCAATCAGTTCTGCTGCTTGCACACTCAGCTTCAGACTGGGTGATGAAGCCTTCTCTACCTGATATTCAGTAGTTCCTGAATAACCTGTGTCTTGATTACTGTTCAGATAATGTGAACACATAGTTCAGGATCTAGAAATGGTACATCCATTAAAATACTCCTGAGGGTTGGTTTTGGGGGTTATTTCAGTGTCATGAATTGTTACTGCATAATCAGGATGTGATGTTCCTTCTCCAGGTAAAGGGAGTAGGGCGTTCAAAAAACGTGTAGATGTGACACTCTGGGACGTGGTTTAGTGGACATGGTGGTGTTGGGTTGATGGCTGGACCTGATGATCTTAGAGGTCTTTTCCAACCTTAATGATTCTATGGTTTAAAATATACCCATATCCCACTACGCTAGCTAGAATGTTAGTAAGCTATCTATCTAATTTCATACTGGAGCCGATTACTGCTTGATGAAGTAAGCCCAGTTTCAGCAAAACCACATTTACTTGGTACAATTGTTTTAATGCATATAAAGTTCTGTTTGTGTCGACAGTTAGTTAAGCAAAGGTCAAAGCAGCACTACTAACGAACTTGAGGTTTCTCACAGTGGCTGCATGCACAGTCGCTGAGCATGATTACTGAAACAATGCAAAGCTGCTAGAAAGCTACACTCCACCAGCAATGGAAGTCTCATATCAGGTATTCCCTGCTCCCGTCCCACTATTTGCCTTACTGCCTGTTCTCCTGTCACACATGCAGGATGAGGCTTTGTAGAAGAAGGTTTGGAGATAGTCTTGTTATTAGAACAAGAGCAAGACATCAGCATCTGTCCATATACTACAAGCATCTGCTAAAAACATCTCACAAAAATATACACTTTTATAAATTACAAGAGAAAAAAAAAGCAAGCAAGGAATAAAGCTCAACATAGTTCCAGCAAAATAATGAAATGAAGAATATCTAAAAGTGACTAAGTGGAGAAGCTTTTCAGTAGAACAACATTTTTAGGCCTCAAGAACCAGATAGGTCTTCTATATACCAGCAATTAGGTGGCAGCTGAACTAGGAAACTGTTGCAGGATGTCAGTCCTTTTGATGAAAACCTTACACTGTACACCTGGGTAAGATGCCAATTCTAACCCAAGAGAATTGCCACAGCAGCAGTTTGAGCAATGCTTACAAATTACTTAGGCCCTGCCCCAGTCACAATCCCCTTCTCCCAAGAAGAAGGGGCCTATTCTAAAACAAAAGACATACAAAATCTAGAACATTTTTAACTGCTTACAACCTAGTCCTCTCTCAAGCTATGGATCTGTCCCTCAAATTCCTCTCAGCTGCTAAGTGTTCCCACCAATGGACGACTTTAGTTTCTTTGCACAGGTTACCTGGCCAGTGCAGTCCAGCTGCATCAAAGCAGAGATGCAAAGCTTCATGCTCCAGTAAACAAATAAAAGAGAGGTGCGGTTTCCTCTGGCCTTTTTTTTAATTTAGCTTGGCAAAGTGGGGAAGATGTGATGTTAATTACTCGGACTGTAACAGGGTTTGTTTCTTCAGGAAAGTCCTTAGATCACTATATGGAACTTCCTCATTACCAGCTATTTTTTTTTTTTAAGAAAAAAAATATGACTAGATCAAGGTACAAACGATAGCTAGAAAAGTACACAGACCTTTGCTCTTTTTATAGATTTGACTTCTTTAAAATCATCATTTATCAGATACTGCAGCTACCTATAAATTTTATATATAATCAACTTTCAACCTTCATATCATTTCGTAATTGCCATCTGCAGAGCTACTGTTTGCACAGCCACCATCATGTTATGATAGAAGCAATAAACATTTTCTAAAAGCATTTAGGGCATTTGTGAGTTTTTGTAAACTAAGAGTGCAATACAGCTGAAGATTATCAACTACGATAAGCCAACTATAAGCCAACTATTATCAAAAGGAACCAGTGACCAAAGAATTCAAATAATCTACGGACCTTCGAAGCACTCAGCATACTTGACAATTGCTACACTTTGCTACATTCTTGCAGCAATTGCAGCATATAAAATATTAGTACATATCAAGCAACTTCAATTTTCAGGCTGGCCTCTCCAAATAATTTATTCATAAGTCTAGAAGAAAGAGGAATATATTGCACCATAGGAACAGCGCTCTGGTCATCTGAAAGTGTTATGCAAATGTTCAGAAAACAGCCCCAGTTGAGTGCAAATCAATACAATATGTTGTACATATATATATATGAGGGAAGAGATTGCTTTTAATCAGATTGCACTGGTACTTCTTTCCTCTATACTTTGGATGAATACATCCATAAAAAAACAGAACCGCATTGAATATCTCTGTACACTGAACTACATAATTGTTCTAAATCACATAAAACTTACCCTTAAGTTTTATACCCTCCTCCAACAGCTTCTAAAGTACAGAGGTCCCTGAGATAAAGATCAAGACACCAAATCTAAAATACAGATTATTTTAGTTCCGTGTACTGACAAACAGAACAGTAAACAACATGCCAGCAACCTTAAAGGCTGTAATAAAATCCAGTTGTTGGTTAGCTTTTTCAGAAATAGCTTCACATTATTTCTGGATGCAAAACATTACATTTTTACCAGCCCACATCAGAACTGGAAGACAGTGAAATTCTTAGGGTTGTATTTCCTGAGATTAGTCATACCTGAATGCAGGAATCTGATACAAAAAAGGTTATTTTTTTCGGTATCCTTCAACCCACAGCAGTAAGAGTGCTCCTGATTTAATTAACACTTTCTTGAAAGAAGATCATTCAAGAGGAGAGAGGACTACACAGCTCAAACCTCTCCCACAGAGAGCACAGCCTCTGCCCATGACTGTTGCAAATGACCCCAAACAGAAGACTCACCTGTGTCTGCAGCCAGCCTTAAAGAACCAGCATCTTGTCTTACACAGGGCAAATTGATTCCATTTGCAAAATAAATTTCAGTCTTTCCACAAAGAACAACAATCTAAACATTAATTTCAAGTGTTTTTGTACCATGACTAATGTAGAATCCAATCTCATTTACTTTTTAAAGAGTATTGTTCTGGGGACATATTAAAATGTTTTGAAAGGGCTTAGGACATATTGCAGAAATAAAACAGCATTTAATGTCTTTTTCTCTCTTTCTGGTGCCATTTACACATATCTGTTTGCAAAAGCCTGCATTATTCCAACTGCATAGTTATAATACGCATATCAATTTGACACACTTAGTAAACGTCTCCAAGTAAGCACTCGTTTTTTGGATTTAATTGGAAAACTTGCATCAGTAAGTACTGTCAGCACTAGGAGGCAGCATCCTGTAGCAATTCCTTTCTCAGTAAGAATTATTATTATTGGAGCGTGTCTTGGTTCTCATCCAAACACCACTGCAATCACTCAGGATCTCAGCGTGCTTTAGGTAAGTTCCTGTAATCACATCATGTAATACGACCACAGGATCACAGGACACTGCTGATTGAAAGGAAGCTCAGGAGGTCTCCAGCATCCATCATGCTGCTCAAAGCAGGAGTAGCTGTGAGCTCAGGCCAGGCTGCTCAGGGCTTTCTCTAGCTGTAGGGATGAAAAGTACAATCTAAGCCTTACCTCTATCCCAGGACAGATCAGCTAAGCTATTGCTGACATGTTAGAGTAACATAAACTTGGGTTAGAAGATGGCATAGAAAAGTTCTAGCATCTTCAGGTTTTCAGTGTTGGTCATTTTAATCAAGACTCCGGGTGATCCATGTTCTTTTCTTTTGGACTCTCTTTGAACAGTTCAAATCTTTGGACGCAGTGGACAACACACAGAAATAACACGTTTACCAAGAGAAAAAAAAGAAACTCACACCATAACCTTGATTTCTATAGTTAAATTTCCTAAAAGAAGTATACTTTTTATTTTCTGAGCAGCTGCAGAAAAGGGTTATTTTCTTCACAGGAAGACATATAATTCAATTAGTTTTCTTTATTAAACATCATAATGTATGCTTATAAAATGACAGTGGGGATGCTTGTATTGTAATCTCACTTTCTCACTTCAGCTCTGGCTGAACTATTTGGTGTGAATGTAATTGATATTTTGACTCCCACATGCATCGGATAAACTTCCTGCAAAGAAAAAGGTACTTTTTTTCTAGCTATTCAATTAATCCAGTCAGTTGGCCCACTCAGTAATTACTGTAAAAATCTCTTAATTCTTATTGAGAGTAACAGATAATTTATAATCTTGGTTGGAGAGAAATCTCGAAAGTAATGTACTTACATGGACATCTTGACCGAACTGTTTAGCTTCCAAGGTTATTAAGTATCATCTTATTTTTTCCTTTGCTATGAGGATATTTTGTACATGGCTGAGTACCCCAAAGTGGAGTTTAATACACTCCTGTCAAAATATTCTATCAGCTTTTAATTTTCCTCTTGTTTATTAGATCTCCATAATAGCAACTAAGTGGCATCTCATATGTGAGGTGTTCTTTGCATATATGAGTACAGAGAGTAATAGCAGCTGCATGCACCAATAGAGATGTGGCAAGGAAAAAAAAACACAACAAAAAAAACCCCACAAAACCAAACAAACAAAACCAAAACCCCAAACCAGTTTTCATTCATATTTCTATCACTAATTCACCAGCATAACATTTATGCTTTCTACTTCAGTCACATTGAAATGCCACCTGAGTAAATGTAATGGTACATGGACTAATTATATATGAGCAATATAAAATTAACACATTAAATTATTATTACTTCTTAATAAAAAATTGTCATTGCATCTTCATTGCTTTTTCTTCAGTACAGTTGATATGATCGCTTGCCATACTTTAAAACAGTATAAGAATTAATTAGCGCCTCATCTAAAACAAAGTAAGCTATCCAAGAATTATTCAGTCAACAGAGAAAGTCTGCTTTATGGAAGAAAAATCCTTTTACTGTAACCTAACACAAAAACTATACCTTGGATTCAGGATGTCCCTGAACCTTGAACTACATAGATGCTCCATTTCTAAGAAAACAAAGCTGTTGTTCTGTCCTTTGTCAGAGAAAGAAGGGACTCTGCTATGGGCCTTTCTGTGTTGTCTAACATTTGTGGCGGTGCTTTTGCAGCGATTCCCAGTAGAATTTGTGCTCATTGGTATGAATGTGATGAGATGTAATTATTTTATTGTACAGACAAGGAGAAAATGGGACTTTGTAAATGTTAAACAACGAATAACTGGGTGGAGGTAATACCTGTATGCCCTTTGCATTAAGACAGAGTCCTACATAAACATCTTCCAAATGAATATATTTTATCGTTACAGAAGCATTGACAATTTTTGAAGCCAAGTCTCCAGAAAAGACATAACCAGTTCCTGAACAAAAAGGATGGTATTTATCATCTGGGTATTCTTCTTCTGATATGTACCATTTACTATTTTTATTCCGAATAGGCTTATGCCCTTTCATAAGACAGCCTGTGAAATAATTTTGTGGAGAAGGTGATAGAGGCCTGAGGAGCTTTTCTATTAGGTATATTGTATTAACAAAAACATCACTGTCTGTCTTCATAACAAAGTTTGCGTCACTGCAATAAGAGGCCACCCACTTCATGCCCATCAGAGTTTTAAGAGTTAAGTTATGGTAAGT